>NW_025113173.1:1004564-1028624 GCF_010416935.1 Polistes fuscatus | reverse complement strand
TCTATACGAAACGTTTAAATGGAAATGTTGATTAAACGATACAAACTTGATCGAGTTACAATTATTAATCAAATATTATTTGATAAAGTATTATTGAGTATATAAAATGAAAATAATTTTGTTCTATTAATTCAATAATAATTTAATAATTATTTTCAATACTAAATTTACGAATAACACTTCGTTCATATTTATATTTTTATCAATTGAATTTTTTATATTATAATATAGATTGAAAGATTTTTTTTTGTGGGTCAATTGTATAGTGTGAACGATATTTATTATTTTGTTTTTATTTTTAGAAATTAATATAATTCTATTCATTTTAATATTGATTCTATATATTAATTTAATTAATTTAATATTAATTTATCTTAATATTTAAATTCATTTTAATTAATAATTCTAATTCATCTTAATATTTAAATTCATTTCAATTAATAATTCTAATTCATTTTAATTAATAATTCTAATTCATTTTATATAATTTTCATTGTATATTTTTTGTTTTTATTTTTGTTTTTGTTTTTTCTTTTTTTACAAATTACAGAATTAGGTTTAATGTTAAAAGTTTTGTTTCTCGAAGAAAGTTTCGTATCGAATTATTATTATGTTTCTTATAGATCTATTTAGATATGACATAACTCGCGTTTCGATCGATGAACACAGAGAAATTGAAACGAAGGACAAAGGATTTTAGTGACAGAATTGAAATCGATATATTCTAGCAGTTCTAGTTTTAGAACTCGTTCGAGAATAAAGTAAACCAATACTCGAAGAATAATTATTAAGAAATATTCATAATGGCAAAGTATACAGATAATATACTATGTGTGTATGTGTGTGTACGTATGTGTGTGTTATTATTTATTAAAATATTAAATAATATTTTATTATTATTATTTAATTATTCAGGAATATTGTCAATGGTTATTATAATAGTTCTGATATCTTAAGACACTTTTCATATTTAATATTCATAAGCACACACCTTACTTTTATATCGAACAGTTTTACTTTGCATTAGTATATGACTGTTATATGATTGTTTAAATATTATAGAATTGTTTATGAACGTTAATTCTTATCAATAGGATATTTGTTATATTTAAAATCAATCAAATATATCACATTTGCATTAATATATGTCTATTATATAATAGTTTTTTTAAATAAAATTATTTATGAACGTTTTCATTCTTATTAATAGGATATTTGATATATTTAAAATTAATCTTTATCGTCTGTTATAAATAATTTTTTTCTTTAATTATTCTACGTTCCCTTTTAACAACAATTGTTAAATATATTCTTTCGTTTATTCGTCGAATTATTTTCGTTTCCTTTAATGAATAAAATAAATAGATAAATAAATCGAAATAAAATTAATTTTATTTATTTATTTATTTATTTATTTATTTATTTATTTCTGGATTGTTCTACGTTTCCCCCTCAACAACAATTGTTAAATATATTCTTTAGTTTATTCGTCGGATTATTTTCGTTCCCTTAAATGAATAAAATAAATAGATAAATAAAAATCAAAATAAAATGAATTATATTTTCATTTATTTATTTATTTATTTATTTATTTAGTTAGTTAGTTATTTATTTATTTATTTAGTTATTTATTTATTTATTTATTTAGTTGTTTATTTATTTATTTATTTAGTTATTTATTTATTTATTTATTTATTTATTTATTTATTTAATTTCTCGTTAGCACACGTGGATTTAAATATCAAACGAGTTTCACTTTTGTCGGTTACACGATAAATAAGTCAGCGTGTATTCGGCTCAAGTTTCGATGGGAACAGGTATGACGAAGGGATGAACCCTTCGACCATATTTCCTGTCCTACCAAAAGTAGGCCAATATAAACGCACGAAAATGATCGAAAACAATACACGATCATTCCTTCCTTTTTAATTTATTCGAAATTTTTCTACGAAAACAAAAAACACAACTAACACTCACGAGTTTCTTATTAATTTTATTTCGTCAGATTAAATTCTTTTTTTTTTTTTTTCGGGAATAAAAAGAAATATAAAATTAGAAAGAAAAAATAGAAAGAGAGAGGAGGATCAGAGTTTTATTTATAAGCGGATATATACCGGGTGACCTCGAGACACCAGAAAATCAAGCGAGGACAAGAACGGAGTAGGTGGTGTATACCTGTTTTATTCGTTTACTATACACACACATACACACAAACACACACATATATCTCCTTTCTTCATTCGCCAGGGACGACAAAGTATTTTGCACACTGGTATCATCGTTTTGAAAATTTGAAATAACATTTTTGCCAAATTATTATTATCCTTGTTAATTTATCTTTTCATTATCTTTTCTTTTCTTTTCTTTCTTTTTTTTTTATTGCAAACTATCGAAGAGATACGATCGAACGAACGGGATTGAACGAACAACAGGATCCACGCAGCCTTGCTTTCGATTTGCATTTTGTCGAGATCGATTGTTTACGATAATACACTAAAAGGTGTTACATTGAAATTGAAAAAAATAAAAATTAGAAGAAGAAGAAGAAAGAAAGAAAGAAAGAAACAGACAAAATTTGGATACTAATAATCATATTATTCCCATTATCTTTCTTTCAAATCAAATTTAAATCTAGAAAAAAGTGTTATATTGTGATAAAAGAAAAAAAGAATAATTAAAATCATCAAAATAAGATCATCAAATTTGAGATCAATTATTTTGAACGAGTTATATCATGTATACATATATTTATGCATACATACATATGCTAACATAGAAAAATATTAAAGATCTAGAAAAAGAAAAAAGAACAAAAACAAAAATACAGTAACAATTAATCATACGTTTATACGATTTGTTAGGGTTAATCAAAAGTTCGTATATTTTTTAATTAATACTTCTGAAATAAATTGTACAAAAATTTTGGATCACCCTAAAATGTTTAGAGAAACAAAAAACAAGATTAAAAATGATTGAAATGATACAAATTTGAATTTGTTTCTCCTTGAACGAGTTATACGTATTATGTATCATGTATTTATACATGTATGTATATATATAGGTAATACATACATACATATGTTAGCATAGGGTTCTAGAAAAAATAAAAAAAATTTAAAAAAAAAAAAAAAAAAAATTAAAAAAAAAAAATTAAAAAAAAAAAAAAAAAAATAATAGAAACAATAAAAACATACGTGCCTTGAGCCGCGACTATTCCCACGAGGGGTAAGAGGATAACGAACGCCAAGATCATTCTCCACCGTGAACGATTTTGCAGGATTGCATTGACGATTTGCCTGGGCACCAGCCTCGAGCGTGTCAACCAACAAATCAGGATTCACGATTTATCAGTATCTTGTGTAGTCTGCTTGGAACACTTTGAGTTGGTGGTTGGTTGGTTGGTTGGTTGGTAATAGTAGTTATATATCACGATGTTGTGCAGCACGGAAAACTTTCACGAGAAGTTTCTGAGCCAAGCCACACACAGTGGCGTATCAAGAAAATGATTCGTTGAGAAAATCTTTTCTTCTTTCGTATTGTACCGTAACGAAATTATAAATATTACTGATTTTTTCCTTTTTGTCAAATAATTAAATCCTACGATCTTTTCTTTTCTTTTCTTATTTTGTTTGAATTTTGTTTGAATTTTGTTTGAATTTTGTTGTTTCTTTCGTAGACACTTTTTCGTAAAAATATATCACCACTTACTTCCCCGTTCGTATAACACAAATTATGTTAAACTATTTAAACAAAAATATACAATCTGTTTCACCCCAAGCATCGAAATCACCGTATTCGTTTTGTTTTATTGTTTATTTTTCTTTTTTTTCTTTTCTACCACCCGAAGAGATTTTTTCTTATCTCGTGTGACAGATGATTATTATAACGTATTATAGAAATAATAATTGTATTAATTTTCTTTCGTTTAATTCGCGCACACCATCTGCGTTGTGTCGATGAAGAAACGTATATAAAACGGATTAGAAAATGACTTGTGTTGTTCGATGAGAAGAGACCTTTACATGATCCCTTCTCTTATTCTATTACAAACTCTCATCAACTTTTCACCCGTTTCCCTTTTATTATTTCTCGAGCGTATCGCGATAACACACAACAACCCTGTACGCTCTGATTCGAACGAAAGCGCGGGTATTTTCGAAGTTGTTCTTTTCTTTTTCCTTATGTTTTTTTTTTATTATTAATTCACTTAAAGATGCTTGTTTTATTGGTGGTTACAAAAAATTAATCGCGTTTTATATTTATATTTATATATATATTTTTTTTATTTTTTTTAAATCGAATAAATATTTCAGGTTATGTTGAAATTTTTCTACGCGACATTTTAAACTCGCGAATTAATATTCGTATTCTTAACGCGACACGTAGAAATGTATCCCCGTTCGCGACGATCCGTTCCCTTCACTGGTCGACCGTCGAATGTGTCCGGGGCCCTGAGGCCCCGAGGCCCTCCCCTCCCCTCCCCCTTCTCATTCTCTTCGTCCCCGCGACCTAATGAAAGTCCCGTGTGGTGTGCGCGCCAACTCAAAGTCTTCTCATAGCTTGTCGGTCGTTTGCTTAACAATTTTATAATATTCTCCTAACATAAGTTAAAATATATGTATATTTTATGGTGTATTAATTTTTATAGGTTGAATATATATATATTTGAGAAATAATTTTTCAATTTTATATATCAATTTTGTTGATTCATTTTCTAATTGAAACACAACGATAATATATTTATAATTATATACACTAGTTGATAATTATTTTTATAATAATAATAATAATAATAATAATAATAATAAAAATAATAATAATAATAATAATATATAATAATATCAAGATATTCAATGATAAAATAATTTAATATTGTTTTGTTATAATTATTATTCGTACGAAAATAGATATACGTGGTTTTTATGGGGGTTTTAAGGTGTATATAAATCCTATTCATATATATATGTATATTTTGTAATATTAATTTTTATAGTTTGAATATATATATATATATAGTTGAGAAATAATTTTTCAATTTTATATATCAATTTTGTTGATTCATTTTCTAATTGAAACACAACGATAATATATTTATAATTATATACACTAGTTGATAATTATTTTTATAATAATAATAATAATAATAATAATAATAATAATAATAATAATAATAATATCAAGATATTCAATGATAAAATAATTTAATATTGTTTTGTTATAATTATTATTCGTACGAAAATAGATATACGTGGTTTTTATGGGGGTTTTAAGGTGTATATAAATCCTATTCATATATATATGTATATTTTGTAATATTAATTTTTATAGTTTGAATATATATATATATATAGTTGAGAAATAACTTTTCAATTTTATATATCAATTTTGTTGATTAATTTTCTAATTGAAACATAACGATGATATATTTATAATTATATACACTAGTTGATAATTATTTTTATAATAATAATAATAATAATATCAAGATATTCAATGATAAAATAATTTAATATTGTTTTGTTATAATTATTATTCGTACGAAAATAAATATACGTGATTTTTATGGGGGTTTTAAGGTATATATATTTTTTATTCATTTCGTAAAATAATACAAATGAAAAAATTAGGATTAGTATTACGATATTTCTAATTTTCGAGATACAATCGATTATCATACGATTATGTCATTTATTAATAGATAAATATTATAAAGTTGTTAGTGTGTTGATGTATAGATTGTATTCGACCTCGGATCCAGACGAGCTCTCTTTCAGCGAAACTCGCTGATTACGCAAGAGAGCAGGTTCGATGAAATATCATGATCTTATTGCATTACTTTATATATATATATATATATATACATTTTTTTTTCTTCTTTTTTTTTCTTTTTCTATGTCTTTTCTTTATCCTTGAATAATTTCTCATTTTGTTTAAACGCGTGTAACGTCCTAGACATTTTTTATATTTATAATTTCCTATTTTAATTTTTAATTTTAATTTTTTCGAGATACAAAATTGACAAAATCATAGTTAGGGTCTTTTTGATTCATGTTCGCAGTGAACTTGTCCTTGCAAATTTTGTAATTGACGCGTAACTATTGACATAATTCGTCAAGCTAGTTATCATTATTATTTCCACATTGATTCTGTGTTTTATTTTCCAATTGGGTATTCAGATCGAAGTACGTTACTTTCATAATCGGGAAATAAGTAGAATTAAAAGATATAGAGAAGGTTTGAAGGTATATAACAGTATCCTAGAGACAACTGGACCGGATCGAAAAATCACTACCAACGACCGATCGACCAACTTAAAGTGCATAAGTTAAAATTAAGAAAACCGGTTTACCTCGATATCGCGTGTCCTAGCTAAAATATATATATACATATATATATATTTATATATATATACATATATATATTTAGAAATGTAGCTCATTCGCGTATCTACGTCCCCATATTTCTTATAGATATACCGTACTCATTTTCTTTTCCATTTTCGAAACTAGTAGATAGCAATTAGTATTCCAGTTATACTTTTTTTTTTTCAATATTCAACAAGATTACCACCCATCACAACTGCATTTGGAACGTGTCGTTTATTTTTTTAACTTTTTCTTCTTCTTCTTAAATACAAAACTCATTGTTTTGTGTCACGCGAAAATTCGAAAGTAGGCTACGATTTATACTTGCCATTGTTAAATAATATTATACCCAGAAAAAATGCGAATACGTTTCCTCTGACAACCAAAATTACCTCTTGTAAAATAGAAAAAAAAAAAAAAGAAACAAACACACAGATGTAGATTTTTTGTTCGATCCCCCTTCAAGAAAAAGAAAAATAAAACACAAGTTGCACGTCGATTTCACGATAGAAATATTGCGAATAAAAAAGGTTGAGATTTGTCGTGCGTGTAAGTACACCAACGGTAAGTAAGTAAGTAAGTACGGGTGTGGGGGGAGGGGGGAGGGGGGAATAGTAGTAGGAAGTAGTCGTCGTCATCGTCGTCGTCGTCGTGTCTATAAACACGAGAATAAAACATGTTCTTCTTCTCTTGTCCGCAAAATGTGGTGGTCGTGTGATGTTTCGTTGACCATATAATAATAGTAGTAATAGTAGTAATAGTAGTAGTAGTTGGTTGCTCACAGAAGTTCGCGACGTGATCTCTCGCGGAAAGAAAAAAAAAAAAGGGTCGATCTGTGGTGGTCAGTTTCCTTCTTTCATGGTGAGTCCCCATGGTGTTGTTGTTAGCCTATAAGGTTACCCACTGGGCTTTACCGTTAAGTCCACACCACTCTTCTTATCCCCCCTTCCCCCGCTACACTTCTTTTAGTCTTTTCAATCGACGGTATAATATATTCCTTCTTTCCTTCCTCCCCACTTCGTCTACCATTTTAAATTTTCCCGCTCTTTTCTTGTATTCCCGCCTTTTCTTGTACTCCCACTCCTATCTTTTACCCCCCCTACTCTTTTCTTATCCCCACTCCTTACTTTTTTGTTCTTAGTTCTCGTCCTTTGTTTTTGCTCGTATCGAAAGAGATTGGTTAAGTTTTTTTTATAATGTTGTGCATAATATTATGTAGAAAAAGTTAGCACTGATTTTTTAATACACCTTGCACATTATTCTCCCCATGGATTACTAAATTATTTATTTCATTTTGTTTTTCTTTTTCTAACCTCCTTTTGTTTATCCCTACCTCTAACAATAGTTGCGGAGCAAGTTTTGTTCTTTCTTTTTTTTCTTTTTTTGTAATCGACCAATGACGCGACGCGACGTCATCGCAACGCTTAAAAGCCCCTTTCACCTAGCGAACAAGGTTCCCCCTCCACATATTTTATTTTCACTTCTTTCTCTCTATCTTTTTCTTTATATTTAGTTTAATAGAGAAGGGGAAAAATATAAATAAGTTATAAGACAGAATTTTTCAACTTACTTATGTTGGTTAGTTAAGTCAAGGATAAAAAGAAAGGGTACGACGAATGGCGATTGGTTCTCTTATTGTCTTTATTTATATTATTTATTTATTTATTTATTTATTTATTTATTCCTTTCTTTCTTTCTTTTTTTCTTTCTTTTTTGCTAGCTCACTGTTAACGTCACGCCTTTGCCAATTTCGAATTTTAAAGGTTGCGCTCGGTTAGTCACACCAATCTCGAGGATATTCAATTCACCACGTGGACTTTTTATTACCGACCATTAAACGTGTGTCCTATGATTTTCATTCTTTATTTCTTTTTGTTTAAAAAAAAAAAATAAAATAAAAGATATTCTTGACCTCTTTCTAACGAATAGTTTAGATAATTTTAAAAAGAAATTCACTTACGCACATTTATTTTTACTTCTAGTGTTACATTTCGGTGAATTATTTGACATTATTTCCTTTTTTTTCTTTTTTTTTTCTTAACGTTCTCTTAACATTTATAATTTGACGTGTCTTTAACCGTGATTCTTCTTATATATTTAACTCCGTAGTATTTAAAATTCTGATGTAATCTTCAAATGGCAACGTTATTAAATTAATCGTTCTTCTTCTTTCCTATGAAATATTATGACGAACAAGTTGATTTCTCCTTCGCGGGAAAAAAGAAAGGCACCTTTTGCTATCTATTTTATTCGTTGTAAAAAAAAAAAAAAAACGAAGGGAAAAAAGAATATCAGTTCTTTCATCTTTTACGAACGTAATTATATCTATCTGTGCGAATAAACTTGCCGCTTTAAATAGATTAATGAGAGAGTATTCTTAACACGCAAGCAAGCTTTCCTTCCGGTGAATCGTATCGAATGAATCGTTTAATTATTTGAGAGATCGGTATATCTCGATCGATAATAAAATACATTTATAAATTTTTTTAATTTTTCTTATTATTAAATTCACTATTATTAACAGTCAAGCGAATAACAAATTTTTATCATGTTTTTTTAAATATAAATTAATCTTCTTGACTTCATACTGCGTCATCTTTGTTTTCTTCAAAATACATTCGAATAATTTATTTTATTCTTAATATCTCGATTAAAATGATAATACATTTTATCATTAACATCTACGTTAATTAAAAACTTTTATTATACACTGTTTTTATTGTAGAAATCTATGTTTTTTTTATTTTATAAAGTAATTATTTTGAATTCATTCGACTCCATTTTGATTTTTTTCTCTCTCGATATATTCGAATCGTTGATTTTATTTGTATCGATTTTTAATTTTTATCAATGTTTTTAATTTATAATTTTCAATAAATAATTTTATTAATATATATTAAGTGTGGATTAAATGAATAAATTAAGAACGAAGTTGAATACCCATGCATAATTTGTTTTTTTAAAAGTCATTGTTCCCGCTATTGAACATGCAGCGCCATCTTGTTTCTTGCAATGTCGTCATTGGTTTGAATGTACAACGATGAAAGATGTCGTATGCAGCAACTATTCTGCTTGTGTGGACAAGTGTTCCTATAGTTTTATTTGTTGGTACTTTGTTATATTACGACTTGTAGGTATTTTAATAAAGAAGAAGGATCCGTTATGGCGCCGGTAGTTGGATTATTAGGACAATACGAAAGATGTGGCTTACATGTTGCAATGGTCTTGTTATTCGTTGCTTAAGTTATGTAAAACGAAAGGATAATGTAAGAATAATATATATATCTCTTTCTCTCTCTCTCTCTCTCTTTATTAAATATTTTAATAATTTTATCATTTGTTTTTCTTTTTTTTTTAACTCTTTTTATTTTTATTATTATTACTTAAGAATTTATAATAGTATTTTATTTTCTATATATAAACAAATTTACATGCATATTATGATATATTTTCTATACGTTTTAATTTTATTCTCATACACAATTTTGTCATCGTTTTATTATATTTTATATATTATTGTTACGTTTAATATAAAATAAGCAAAAATGTGTAACAGAAATAAATGTATGTTTACTTTTGTCAATTAAATATTTCTAAGAGACGTCAAGATATTTGAGAGATATTTAATATGGCAGAGAGCGGAACGGAGTCAAAGACTATCGATAATCAAATGAACAAGGGTCAAATGGACGTCAACGAATGTCTCGGCAATTGGCTTATTTATTTGCAGGTACTTATATTTGATTAAAGCGTAAACACAAATCTCGATAAGAATATTATAACATTATTTTCTTTTTTTTAAAACAGACTCTTAACGATCTTTGTACAGCTGGTACTAAATTGGCCCAATCTTTGCAAGCACTTTTATCCGTACACGATACGGTTGCACAATATCGTTTGTCAGGACAATGTTTTGCCGGTTGGGAAGAATTATCAAGAGCTACGAATGTTGCCAGTAATACCGTTAAGAATCATGTTATCGCTGCCTTGAAGGATCACGAAGCTAGAAATAATGACGGAGATAAACATGTCGGTATAAATTATAATTATTTAGATAACAATATTAACGCGTATAGATAAAATACATTATTATTAATTGCGATCGCTCTTCTTTTAAGGATATTCTAAAAGACAATTTGTTAACATTTATTAATTTACAATACCAATTTTGCGTGGCCTGTTGCGAATGCCTTGGTAAGAAAAAAGCATAATCAATTATTCCTTAATATTGTATACTTCTTTCTATAAATATTGACATTAAATTAATCGTAGGTGGAATGGCAGAGTGTTCTTGTTCTCAAAGCGGTAGCGCTGATTGTGATATTGCTGCGCTTCAACAATGCTTCGAAAGGTTATACAGATCACCGGTTTCATCTTCAACGACGCAACAATCGGTGCAAAATTGTCACAGATCACCTTTACCTTATCCGTTGTTTCCTCTGCAGGTATTAATATTAAATATATAACATAGGTAATATATATATATATATATCAATAGTAATATTATTAAATAGGTTCAGAGGAGGTGGTCTGAGACAGCTGCAGCAGATATGTCTGGAGAATCTTCAGAAAATACTATGAGAAGATGGTCTATGCCATGGGATTGTCGTCATGTTACCGAATGGCCACGACAGGAAGTTAGATCGAGACTTAAAGTACCCCATCAAGATCGTAGTAGATCGACTACACCTGATTCCGTTTGGAAAGCCTCTGCGATGGCTAGTCAGGATGGTCTTCGCGAAGCTATTCAACTTCTTTCTTGTAAACCAGGTAGAAATTGAAATCAGTGCAAGGATAACGCATAAAACTATAATAATTTGATATTACAATAAGGATATATATTTATGTAGGTATTAGGCCATCTAATCAATTATCGGTTTACACTACTCAGCACATTCCTGGTGTGACTTTAACTACATGTAATTACGAAGCTAATTACGACTTAACGGTTTGGCCCGAATCACGTAGAGTATGTTCACCGAGATGTTGGCCACACGACTTTCATTCGACGAGCGATCACTCTGATCAATCTGGTCATCGTGACAGCGATCAAAGTGTTCACAGTGGAGGAGATCACAGAGATTCAGGTAAACTTATATTAATGAATTTTCATTTGAATAAAGTTCAAACAATATGATCGATTGTTTTCCCACCACAGAGCAGAGTGTTGCTAGTGGTAGTGGTTATGGGGATAGCAAAGATAGCATTCATTCTCATAATAGTGATCACAGAGATAATGAACTTGGTAAGTTTTTCGTGTACGAGGTTAGATGAAAAAGTAAAAGGAAATATTTGTTCGCTTCCTAGGAACAACGGAAGCTTTGCCATCGAGAAAGAGTAGTTCTTCAACGGACTCATGTGTTTCCGCTTATAGTCGTTCTGGTTCTGAAAGTGCTGGTGGTGGTGGTGGGGTATGCGTTTGAACAATTTAAAATATAATATTTATATATTTCTTTTTTTTTTCTTTCTTTCTTTTTTCAAGCAACAAAATATTGTTACAATTTGCGTATGTATAATTTTAGGAGTGTTCAAGGTCTCAATTATATAGTATGTGGAGTGGCAATGACGTACCTTTCATAAAATTACCGGAAAGCAGCGAAGTACAAGACGAACATCCGCCGACCTAAAATGTGTGTGTTTATTTTTTTTTTATTTTTTTTTTCTAGCATTTAATTATTATTATTATTATATAATTTGATATGTGATCATAAATTATAATGAAAAGTCACGTTATTCCTCTCTCGGAAACTTTGACTTATGATACGGAAAAAATATTTGTTAAATTAAATGACCAACAGAATTGAAGTTTCAAGTGACTTAAAAATTTCAAATTTTAGCAGAATCACATAGTAATTCTACGAATTCCATTTGTGACATTTACATGTTTGATATTTATGAGCGTAATATGACAAACAAACGTGTTTTTAACTTTTAACGACTCATATAGATTGTGAGTCTATAAAAAAAAAAGAAAAAAAAAATAATAGTAAAAGAAAAAATGAAACAAATGGGGAAGAAAATATAAGTAATATTGTTATCCGTTATTCTTTCATATTTATATTCCCAAAGAAAGACAAAATTGAGTTCCAAAATAAAGAATAATTAATTGAAATTATATATATATAAAAAGAAAAGGTATAAAAAGTGCAATGTGAAATTTGTTGTAACAATATAATTATTACGTTATTAATTGTTGTCGTCAAATTAAATGGAAAAAAAAAAAGAAAAGAAATATTTGAGTGCAATAAAACGAAACATATCATAGTTTTATAATTTATTGAAATTAATAACAATTAGTTAATATCGTACGTTGTGTTGGATTAGTAATGATTTTGTAATCTATGCGAAATACGTATGATTATGTAATAAATTCGTAAATCAATTATTTTTCATTTCGTAATCGAAAGTTGAAACGTCGAAACGAGGTAAGAGAGAGTAGGCAAATCAAATGATGAGAATGTGTGTGTATCTGTGTGTTTCTGTGTGTGTGTGATGTGTCGTTGGAGAAAAATAAATTGAAAATATAATATATTGATGACGTATTTACAATTTTATTCTTATGGCACAGTATAATAATGGATAAAACATACGATTCGGATTATCGGTAAATTAAAAAATACAAATTTAGATTATTTGAATTGAATGATTCTCTTATTTGTGTAATAATGTTATGTCGCTGCAGTCATGTACAGTGACGAGTCACGAATATTTGATCACTAATAATAAGATAGTGTTTGATTTAAAAGAGAAAAAAAAAAAAGAAGCGCACATTAAAAATTCATTTTTTATTGTTTATTCGATCGTTAAAATAAAAAGGAAAAAAAAAAATTAAATTTTAAAGAAAAAAAGATAAAAATTAAAAGTTAAAATAAAAAAGATTAAAATTTCATTTAAAAAAAAAAAGAAGAAGAAGGAAGACAATTGTCGTGAAATTCTTACGCATTAAAAAAAGATCACGTTAAAAAGACTAAAAATATAATATCTAGTTGATCGTCCTGTCGCAATAATAAAAGTTTAGATCCTATAAATAATTATTGGATCGTTTAAAAGTTCCTTCGATGAGGATTCAAACTCGTTAAACTGTTTTTCACATTGTGAGATTAGATTATCATTGGTAGAATGCAATGATATGATAATAGTCGATATTATGAAAAATTGCACTCAACGCGAATAATTTTTCGCATAGTTCGGTACATTATTCACTATTAATAATAATAATTAGATTTAATCAATCGTATCTTCGACCAATTCATCCTCGTCCTGACCAAAATCATCGTATTGATCTTTTAAATTATCCTCTTCTTTATCCAATGGACAATGGATACACCTGGATTCGTTAATACCATAATTAATGCACGTGTCACCGATACACTCACAGCAACCATCGTGGAACCACCTATAGCTGTTTGCACCCATACTTTGACAGGAAGCTCGACACTTGTTCCAAGAGTTGCATTGTGCCATAAACGCGACGGTACAGTTCACAGTCATCACGTTTGGTTTCAAAGGATGCATCACTTCGTCAGCAGTTTCTGTATTACAACAATCACATGTATATAAAGTATTATAATGTATTCTTTTATAATTATAATACATGTTGAGAGAAGGGGGAGGGGGTAGGGGGTTTCTATTTTGAACAATAAACGTAATGAGTTTCGCGTATATCTTCTAAACAAAATATATTATTTATGTAATATATGAATTTTGGATTATAATCAAAAATATTATACAATGTAACTTGTAAGAAATTGTGTCAACAAAAAAGTAATTGACATTTGATCGGTTATTTAATGTTTAACACGGTTTAGTGCTCTTTTCAAATTATAAATTGTTTTTTCGTATCTTAATAATAAATAATGAGGATATTATAAAAATAATAAGAAAATTGTAAAATATTATAAGATTGAACTCACGCATGTGATATTTGATTTCTTTATCTTGTTTTGGCGCAAACAAGGCCATATCAAAATCGACTGGGAAGCTAAAGGTGAGCCAACGTTCGCGCGGATCCGGTTCTGCCGTGAGTGCTTGGAAGAGACCTGGTACCGGTTCGCTGAAATCTTCCACGTGGGATTTTTTGCTCAACGGGTTGTCCGTGATGTTCGGTTTTGGGCAGAGATCTTTTTTTTAAAAGAAAGAAACAAATAAAATAAACACATGGGATGGAATTTTCAATCGTCGCCATTATTATTGGGATGAACCAAAAGTTCGTTTAGGTTTTGTTTAAAAAGAAAACAAACAAAAACTTTAATATTCGTCAAAGTAAATTTTACAAAAAATACAATTCATTGTGCGGTTTGTAACACAATAATAAATACAAAAAGTAATAAATATGAACCCCGTGTTTTTTGCACTACGAATTATATTTCAATTTTGTAACCGGTAGATTTTTTTAATGCTTTTAAATATTTTATTTGAAATTTATTTTAATTAAAAAGAAACAATGATAAAGAAAGAAACAAGTTCAATTAAAAATATCCGTTTTTTATTTATATTATTATTATTATCGTATTTTGTAATTTTCATACACAAAGTTACGATATCTTTTGAGATAAAAACTGATGTCACACTCGACATAGGAGTGCAAAGGTTTAATATTTCACTTGCGTATAAAGTAATTTAATTGATTTCAAAACAAAAATTGCATTATTTGAAACAAAACAATAAGTGCACGAACTTTTGGTTCACTCCGATACTTTTACATATTGCTAATTTACAAATATATTTAAAAATTGTATATTATTACAGTGAACACCAAAAGTTCGCGTATTTTTTTATTGAATTCTGAAAAAAATTGCATTATTTGAAACAAAACAATAAATGCACGAACTTTTGATTCATTCTGATACTAAAAATTTTATATTATTAGAGTGAATACCAAAAGTTCTCATATTTTTTTGTTTTCATGAATAAATTTCTCTTGCATGAAAAGTAATTTTATTAATTTAAAAAAAAAATTGTATTATATCTGAAACAAAACAATAAATGCACAAACTTTTGATTCACCCTAATAATTAAACGATTATATATATATATATATTTGATGTATTGTTTTTTTGTTTGTTTGTATTTTTTGATTATTATAAAAAACTTACCAACGCAAGAACAACACTCGTCGTAGAGATAACTTAAACATGAGAAACACTCTTTGCAGCAAGTACAGGTGACGAGGTCGCATTTGCAACTTTGTGTGAGCATGCATTTGCTAACGACGCTTGCACAAATGGCTTCGTTGCAGGCTTCCGAGTAATCGGTTTTAGTAACCAGAAGAAGAATTCCTATGGTAAACGCAGCGGTGATCATCATCATTAGCCCGTTCCTGCACGTCATCGTGTTCTGAACAAAATTCGTGAATGGAATACATTATTTTCAATTAAATGTGTTGTATACTTGTTGTAAACAAATTCATGTCAAACAAACAAACAAAAAAGAAAGAAAGAAAGAAAGAAAGCAAGCAAGCAAAGAAAAAGTAAAAGAAAAGAAAAGGAAGAAATAATCAGATAATTTTCGTATATTTTTCAACGTTTCGAACGACGAAACACGTTGATTACGACGATAACGCTCGATTAAGATTATTAAGAATATTCATGAACGTGAGTCAGTACGTTATGCTGTTAGAAAGAGAAAGATATATATACGTGTTAGCGAAAAGAACGAAAATTTCAGTTCAACTTGGATATAATACACACACAGATACACATAGATACACAGATACTTGATTATATTTCCTTTTAGATCTTTTTTCTCTACGATTGCGTCGTATTTTTTTCTTAACTTAGGAATATCATTTATGTTAATGCGATATTATTAATTATTAACACTAGATTTACGAATTTTTTGTTTATTATACTTTTGAAAAACTTTATAAACATTGTTTGAATGAAGAATTTGACATTAAAAATCAACGTATACTTTTTATACTTAAAATATATAATATTTAAGTTATATATATATTTATAGGTAGGCAAAAAAAATTTGAAATTAGTCAAATATGCTCAGTCGGTAAATTTAGTGTTAAGATTAATATTATGATTATATATTATATTATATATTTACGTTATCAGATATTTAATGCGGGAAATATTGTTATAGTAATATCATCGTTTAATATTACACTCAATTCACAATCTATTAACAATAATAATAATAATTAATATTATTATTATTTTATATATATCTTGTCATACGATTTGTCGTATGAATTTCATTTTATCGAACAATTTCAAATAATCGGAATGAAAGTTAAACTTGATCACTATTTAAAAATTTAGATTTAAACAAATTCTTTACACTTCGTTAAATATATTATATTATTATTTATTATAAAAAAAAACACACTCGCGATTATTATCGATTTTATTTTATTTTGTTTGTTACAAATCACTATGTATATTATTATCTCGAGATAAAACTTACATAAAATATGAGAATAATAATAATAATAAGATAAAAAGATAAACGAAGAAGAAGAAGAATAAGAATAATCAGCGTGAATCAATATAAAAAGATCGTATTTAAACTTTTCACACGTTAGAAATCCCGATGCAAGACAACAATTACGTTGAATATAGTTGTATCTTTTCTAAGATGCCAATTAAATATCTATTTCTATCATATATAACCACGACACTATGATTACAAGGTGACTAATGTTACCAACTCGGAAACCAACATACACACACACACATTAATACATACTTACAAATTTATATTAAGTATATATATGTGTTATTATTGACGACGATATTATGATAAATGAATTAAATTTGGACGTAAATTTATTATTCAACGAAATTAACAAATTAAACGAACAAAACAACTTGTCTTATTGTTATGGTTTTTTTTTTTTAAAAGAAAACAAAATTAAATTAAATTAAATTAAATTAAATTAAATTAAATTAAGAAAAGTTGAATAGAAAAGAAACGAAACGAAACGAAACGGTTGAAAGAAATTTGTGAGAAATTTGTGAGAAAAACTTTGACGTTTTTTTTTTCCCCATGAACGCGTAGCCCGGAAGACTTTAACGGGACGACTAACAGGACCCCGGCATTTAGCTCACCTTTTCAAACCTGGGATATATCCCCCCCACTTTGATTCTGAAAAAAAAAAAAAGGAAAAGAAAAGGTTCTAACGTAAACCGAAGACACAGACACCCATGGTGTCGTACAATTCAATAAAGTGGACTATGTTTTTACTGACTACCTTTCAAATCTATCTTAAATCTATTTTAAATGATTTTTCTTTTATGTTAACCGTTTATCTAACATCTGATCTATGGTTATCGTATTAGTATTTGGTTATCGTTATATCTTTTTCTTCTTTTTCTCTTTTTTCTGTTAGTTACCTTTCAGATGGATGAAATCATCCGTATTTTTAAAGGACACACAACAAAAAGGGATTCCAGTAGTTGTAATAGAAATTTTTTATTGGATTATTAACTCCAATTCGTATTATAATAGGATTTTTATCTTAATAATTTAATTAATTATATTATTAATCGTTTTTATTTTTGTATAGTTTATTTTGAATCATTTAAATTAACGAGATTGTTACGATAAATAATTATTATTTAAGATTAATAATATTGTATACGTGTGTTTTTATTGTTATTAATATTGTATATTATTATTATTAATAGTGTATTTAATATTACCTTGTAATTTTATTATTTTATTGATCTTATCAACACACGCGAGATAACTTTTTTGATAATTAATAACAATTAGATCATGGATTTAAATTAAAACGGTAGGAAGAAAAAGAATATATTGATAAAAGATTACTTTAATAGTTTATATTATAAAATTTTTAATAGTAATTTATTAATTTATTAATTTTAATTTGATGACTCGTTTATTTAAATTAAAACATCTAAAGGAAAAATACAAAAATACAAAAATAAAACGTTGATAAAAAAGATTACTTTAATAGTTTATATATAAAATTTCTAATAATAATTTGTAAATCTTAATTTGATGACGCGTTTGTTTAAATTTAAACATCTAAAGTAAAAATACAAAAATAAAACGTTGATAAAAGATTACTTTAATAGTTTATATTATAAAATTTTCTAATAATAATTTATTAATTTTAATTTGATGACACGTTTGTTTAAATTAAAACATCTAGAGTGAAGAATAAAAATAAAACGTTGATAAAATATTATTTTAATAGTTTATACTATAAAATTTTGTAATAATAATTTCTTAATTTTAATTTGATGACGCGTTTGTTTAAATTAAAACATCTAGAGTGAAGAATAAAAAGAAAACATTAATAAAAGATTACTTTAATAGTTTATACTATAAAGTTTTTAATAGTAATTTATTAATTTTAATTTGATGACGCGTTTATTTAAATTGAAACATCTAAAGTGAAGAATAAAAATAAAACGTTGATAAAATATTACTTTAATAGTTTATATTATAAAGTTTGTAATAATAATTAATTAATTTTAATTTAATGACTCGTTTATTTAAATTGAAACATCTAAAGTAAAAAATATAAAAATAAAACGTTGATAAAAAAGATTACTTTAATAGTTTATACTATAAATTTTGTAATAATAATTTATTAATTTTAATTTGATGACGCGTTTATTTAAATTAAAACATCTAGAGTGAAGAATAAAAATAAAACGTTGATAAAATATTACTTTAATAGTTTATACTACAAAATTTGTAATAATAATTAATTAATTTTAATTTAATGACACGTTTCCTATTCGTATCTAT
Source organism: Polistes fuscatus (assembly GCF_010416935.1). Classification (NCBI taxonomy): domain Eukaryota; kingdom Metazoa; phylum Arthropoda; class Insecta; order Hymenoptera; family Vespidae; genus Polistes; species Polistes fuscatus. The sequence continues at coordinate 1,009,524 of NW_025113173.1, read as the reverse complement.
ATTCTATATTATATATTTTAACGTTTGATACATTAATTATTAATTAATAGGAATTCAATAAATAGGAAACGTAGTTCATCGTTAATTTAAATTGCTATAGAAATTCCATTTGTATATGTTAACTAACATAAGTAATAAACTATGTGTGTCCGTCATAGTCATGGACAGAACAACTTGCGTACTTGTTAGAGAGCCTCGCCTTGTTCTGGCCTGAGGCGATGAAATAACTTCAATAACAAACAACAATCTACTACTACTACTCTGTTGAAAGAAAGGCAACAGGTATAATTGAAGGTAGATAGGTAGGTAAGTGATGGTGGTGGTGGTGTATACCTAACGTGATACCCACCTGATGCGAATAAACGAAAGGGGAACGATCTCAATTGAATAATTCAATCCAATGTCTAATTTTAATACGAATTTTTGTTTACAAGAATTTTCAATAAATATATATAAACGTGTTTAATACATTAATTATTAATTAATAAGAATACGTTGTTCATCATTAAGTTTAATTGCTATTTTAATTGTACACAAAATATTTATTTCAATATTGTTTATTTCATTTTCGAATATTTATTTCTTATTAATATTTAATGAAGTTTTTAAATTTTATATGTGTGTTATTAATGTATTTATTATATTATATATGTTTTAACGTTTAATATATTAATTGTTAATTAATAGGAATACGTTGTTCATCATTAAGTTTAATTGCTATTTTAATTGTACAAAAAATATTTATTTGTATATTTGTTGTAATATATAGTTTGAAAATGAATTTGATAGTTATTTGAATATTGTTTATTTCATTTTCGAATATTTATTTTATATTAATATTTAATGAAGTTTTTAAATTTTATATGTGTGTTATTAGTGTATTTATTATATTATATATGTTTTAACGTTTAATACATTAATTATTAATTAATAGAAATTTAATTAATAGGAAACATTGTTCATTGTTAATTTTAATTGCTATTTTAATTGTCAAATATATATATTGCAACATATACTTTGAAAAATGAATAATTATTTGATATAATTCGAATATTTATTTATTTATAATTGGTTATATTTAATAAAGTTTTTAAACATTTATTAATTAACATTATTTTATCGAATGATATATAAATAGTTTCCTTTTTCTGTTTAAATATTTGTCTTTCATATAATTAATAATGGATTAAGTGTAATTTAGTTGAAAGAAATATGAAGAGTTTAAGATTAAATCAAATTTCAATATACGTTAAGATATATTTTTCGATAAATCTCGAACGATAGATCGAAGTTAACACGATAGAGAAATCTTGTTCACGCTTTAACAATTTATCTGATCTTTTAATACAGTGCGCATTTGATTATACATACGTATATATAGGGTGATTGCAAAAGTTCGTGTAAGATTTTCATAAATACATTCAATCATGCACTTTTTTGATTGTACTGATATTTCTTTTATAATTATATTATTAATTGACATTTATTTAAATTAAAACCAAAATGAATTTAATATTAATTAATAATTATATTCAAAGAAAGAAACTTTATTTAAATATAACGTGCATCGTGTTAATTATTAAAAATGGAAAAAAAAAAGTAACATTCTCGTTGTGTTATGTTATATTATAGTGTGCTTGGAAACTGCGCAAGAAATAAATATTCAAAAGACGTAATATTGCTTTAAGAAGAGTTACAAAAAAAAAAATGATTTAATCGATTTCGAAATGATGAACTCGATCTGAACGATCTAAACTTTGCACTGGACGACCTAAAGATTATTGATAATTATGTTATATGTGATTTAGTGAATAATAATTCCACGCAAATTACCACAAAAGAGATTGTCGAGTGATCAAATGTTGACAATTCGATTGCATTTCGTCATTTAAAAAACAAACTAGGATAAAATTTGTATGTATTTTTTTTTTATTTAATTTACTTTTTAATTGGACACATTGAACTTTTGCAATTATCTTTTTATAAATCCATACACACTCATATAATATATATACGTGAGTTGTTTATTTTGAAAGTGATCTGACGCCATTTTCTTTTTTTCTCGTAAAATGATTTTATACGACAGCTAATTTCAGATAGTACACGTTACCAGGTAATACATGCTACCAGGTAGTACAGGTTACTAACAAACAATTGGACAAATGGATTTGAATAATTTAGAAAATATATATACATATGAGTCATTTATTTTGAAAGTGACCTAACCTCATTCTCTTTTTTTCTGTAAAATAATTTTATATTGTGGCTAACTTCAGATGGTACACGTTACCAGGTAATACACGTTACCAGGTAGTGCATGCTACCAGATAGTACAGTAAATCAACAAACAACTGAACAAATAGTTTTAAACAACTTAGAAAATATATACGAGCAATTTATTTTGAAACTGACCTAACCTCATTCTCTTTTTTTCTCGCAAAATAATTTTATACGACAGCTAACTTCAGATAGTACACGTTACCAGATAGTGCAGTAAACCAACAAACAACTGGACAAATAGTTTTAAACAATTTAGAAAATATATACGAGCAATTTATTTTGAAACTGACCTAACCTTATTCTTTTTTTTTCTCGTAAAATAATTTTATACGACGGCTAACTTCAAATGGTACACGTTACCAGGTAATACACGTTACCAGATAGTACGGTAAACCAACAAACAATTGGACAAATAGTTTTAAACAATTAAGAAAATATATACGAGCAATTTATTTTGAAACTGACCTAACCTTATTCTTTTTTTCTCGCAAAATAATTTTATACGACGGCTAACTTCAAATGGTACACGTTACCAGGTAATACACGTTACCAGATAGTGCAGTAAACCAACAAACAACTGGACAAATAGTTTTCAACAATTTAGAAAATATATACGAGCAATTAATTTTGAAACTGACCTAACTTCATTTTCTTATTTTCTGCTAGATGAATTTATACGACAGCTAACTTCAGGTAGTACACACGTTACCATTTAATACAGTAAACCAACAAACAACTGGACAGATGAATTTAAAAGCAACTTAGAAAATAAACGACTCATATGTATACGTTCGTGTGTGTATATATGCGTATCGATATTTACCTTCCACATCGATCAGCGTATTTCCAGCGAACAGGAGCACGCCTCGTACCAGTTACCTACGCGTGAGAAACTATTTTAAGAGCGCGTAACCGGTTCGCGTTGCGACTGGTACGTCGAGACATTTCCTTCGTCGTGAGGTGCGTCGTCTTGACTGTTGAAACTCATGTCTCTACTAAGAAACTCGAAGAACTCGAAGAAGAAGAAGAAGAAGAAGAAAGAAGAAGAAGAAAAGGAAGAGGAAGAAGAAGTGGTTCCTTAATGGAGGACACTACCAAGTGGGACCAGGTGAGAATTCACCTTCGATTCGACGTTTCAACTTTTCAATTTCAAACGATTTCGTATTATAAAACAATTCAAAAACAAACAAACAAACAAAAAACAAGAAGAGGAAGAAACTATTTATAATTATCGTTTTTATTTCGTTATTTTATATAAAAAAAAGAGATACTTCAAAAATATCTTTGCTTATTAGTATATTTATTATTCTTTTATTTTTTCTATGTAAATTAGTTTCTTCTTTCGAAAGAAAAAATGTTATCTTCTTGTTAATTGAACAATCTCAACTCAATCTCACCCATCGGATTATATACACACCGCAAGTTACGACACTTAATTTCACGATGTTATGTGTATGCAACACACGTACCGAATGTTCGAACGTTCGTTCACTCAGAAAAATACGCGTCGAGTATTGATGCTGATGGTGGTGGTGGTGGTAATGGTGGTGGATGCTGATGGTGAACGGAAATAACGAAAGAGAAAATAAAAAAAAGAATAATAATGAAAAACCAAAATTAAAATAATAATTAACGAAAAAGAAAATTTCCAAAGGTTGATGTCTCCTAGTGGTTAATGGTGGTGGTGGTGGTGGGGGGTGGTTAAGGCAAGAGGTTAAAAATTAGCGGAAAATAAAATGGAGGGGGGCAACAGAGGGGGTGAATAAAGGGGTGAGGAGGGGAATGACGAAATTGTTTGTTGAGAAAAATCACTTATACATATAAACAAAAAGAAAATAAAAGAAAAGAAAAGGAAAGAAAATTTGCTTAGCACACGCCGATTATTCTTAGCGGGTGTGACGAATCGAAGAACGGTTCTCATTGGACTGAATTAAGGAAGAGCGTGGACCGTGAGGAACCGCCGCCGTGGCAAAAGGAGGAGGAAGAGGAGGAGGAGGAGGAGGAGAAAAAGGAGGTGGTGGATAATGTTGGTGGTGGTGGATAATGGTGGTGGATAATGGTGGTGGTGGTGGTGGTAGCGATGAGAGGTAGTAGTCGAAAGGAGTGGAATGGAGGGGAAATAAAAAATCAACGAAAGGGGGAAAGAGATGGAGATATACGTACACGTACACATACGTATATATACATGTGTATATATATATATGTATATATAAACGGATACATTTAAAGAGAGAGAGAGAGAGAGAGAAAGAGTTGGGTTGGTTGAGAGACTACCGAGTTCTCCTGCACGAGACTGGTTTTTGATTTTTTCTTAACTTTTTGTTTTACCTGTTCTCCTGGTTGCCTTTAACCAACCACCATCTTTCTATCTTTTTATATATATATATATATATGTTTTTCTTTCTCTTTCTTTAACTACTTTTCTATCTCCTACTATTTCGCGTTCCACCTTAGAGAGAAACGGTGTAACGGTGGTGTAAGATTTATCTCGTTTGTACTCTCCTTCGAGAAGATCATCTATGAAAGAAACTCGAGTCGGATATATATTTTTGTGGGAAATGAAAGGGGGGAAAAGGGGTACGAAAAATAATTATTTAGAATTTATTTTTTTTATGTTTATGTTTGTTATGTTTATGTTTGTTATGTTTATGTTTTTATGTTTATGTTTGTTATTGATTTA
>NW_025113173.1:957388-995682 GCF_010416935.1 Polistes fuscatus | reverse complement strand
GTCCCTCCACGTCGCGTGCGCGGTAATCCACGGAGTTCAAATTATTACAATATCAGCTAGCAGTAAAGATCAGATAGTTGAGTAACAAAAACGAATTCGGGCAAGTAGTGGAATAGTGGGTCAAAACGGCACACAAATCCGCTACTGAACGAGTATTAACACTACACTTACAGATATTTATTCATTATTTTTCTAATGACTTACAAACATTGTTAAGTCCAGGATTGAGTAAGTGAGAAGAGGAATAAATATTTACATATATTTAATTAGGTAACTAAAACCGACATATTTTAAAAAATAATATTGAGTTATATATAGTATAGATAATGGTAAATAATTTTTGTAATGAGTCAAAATAGCTCAGTCCTTAAATCTAGTGGTAATTATATTCTCAATATAGTTATGTAATGCATTATTTTGAATCAACTCCTTCTTACAACGTGGAAGTGAAAGAGGATAGCTAGGCATTCTTTAAATCAGAGTGAGAAAGTACGTGCACGAGAGTGTGCACAGTACAGAAGTGGGGGAACCAGCACGATCGTACAACCTGACAGAAATTGTTTTTTATTTTCTTCTCCTAAAAGATCTAATATTTTAATTATCTTTCTTTTAATCGCTAAAACTTTTCGAACTTTCCTATTTAATCCGCCATAATTTCGATATACGTTTCATAATCGAGATAAGATGCGATACTTGTATTCGATAGTTCGATAAAGATGGCACCACGTTCGACAAGCGACGTTTAGTTCGACAACGACTAAATTCCCTATCTAACAGAAAATATTTCATGCCCATATCAAGCGTCAGAGGACGCCATGTAGTTTATAGTTTGTATAGTGCGAGAATCGTGTTATTCTATTTTAGACAGAGAAAAAAAAGAAAGAAAGGATACGAAAACCGTTACTTTTTTATTTATTTACACTATTAAATATAGTAGAAAGATCCGTGGTGTATTAAAGTGTGGTTTACAGTAAACAGTGCTCTTTTATTTTCATTTAATTCCTAATATTTTCTACCATTCGTCAATTCGAATGCACACTGACGCGAAACGAGCTACGAGCTGCGAACATAATTCTTTTATGAATAATTGTTGCTTTTTCACAATTTTTTTACAACCTTTTCGCATTGATTTTTTACCACTGAGCTAGTCATTCATAACGTTCGTCTTGTTACGTCTTGTAACGTGCGTACTGTATGTAATATGGTCTCTTAACAGTGTAATCGTCATGCTATTATCAGAATCACTAGCATTGGCATAATAAATCTGTGTTTCATTACAGATGCTAAGATAAATATAGAAAAGTTAACTTTGTACGGTTCTGTAAACGAAACATCTTTGAGTAGACCATTGACTATTTTATTAATATTCTGTTACGCAAACAAAATTTCGTATTAAAAAATCGCATTTCAGTTCTATTCATCTGTCCTAATTTGTTTTTTTTTTTTACATGTTAAACAATCTTCAGTTCCTAATTATCTGTGTATAGTTGTAATCTTTAATTCTGATGTTTCTGATCAAACACACCCACGGATCACTTTTCGATAATTTTTTGGCAATCTGTTTTATATAGGCGTGTCATCTTTAATATTTTCTAACAAGCGATTTTATTTACGATCATTATTCATTATGCATAGAATGTATAAAACTAATTGTAAGACAAAAAAAACCATAGAATAATTCTTATAGCGTCATGACTACAATCAAGAAGAGAGAGAAAAATCACATTTTCAATAATTTTCTTTTTACCATGATCAATTTTTTTCTGTCTCTTCTCGCATTGTTCTACATATTATATGTAAACTGTAAATGATATTTAACTCTATTTTTTCTTTTTTTTTTCCTCCCTTTTCTATTTTATATTTCTTTTGCAATTTAGAATGTATATGTTTTTTTTGTTTTTTATTCTTTTTTTTTTTTTATTTTTTTTTTTATAGATACACTCGCTCAATGACTAATTTGTAATGTAAAGGAAAGAAAAAAGGAAAAAAAAAGGGAGAACCAGAAAGTACTGCATAGATTACGATGAACTTTGTTTTCAATTTCTACAAAATTATACTGTTTTTTAAAAATGTATTTCTTTATTGTCATTTATATCTACCCCCCGACAATTGTTTCTCTGAACCATTGAAAACGTAATGTATATATAAATCTCATCTTATGAAATAAGATATGTCACAATGAAGTTAATAGTTTATTTGTTTAATTATTACTGTTCTTATTATTATACAATTATACATTTCGTATTTCATTCTTTTTTTCTTTTCTTTTTCTAATACATTGAACGTAATTGTATTTACTATTTCTTTCCATTTATTTAATTTTTTTTTTATTTTTTATTCATTTTGCTCTTTTCGTCGTATTATATTAACGTTGTAAAATAGATAAAACGTAAAAATAGAAATGTTTGTAGCACATCTTCGTATCATCATCCCCTCTTCCCTACTAGAGGACCATTTTATTAATCTAAATTCCATTATGAAAATGTCGTCGTATATTTGCTAAGATTATGACGATAAGGCTTTCGAGTTAATAAGATTAGTGAAACGTACTTTTACACCATTCAACACCATATCACCACCATTCACCATTCGCAACTTTTTATTACTATCACCCATGTTCTTCTTTCCATCCTTCTTCTTCTCGACGAGTTTCTCTTTCTTCCATCTCTTCTTTAAAAAAATAAAAAAAAAAAAATAAGAAAAGCGAAAAAAAATAGTGCTGAAGGCGAACCTTATTTTCTCTTTTTTTGTTCAGTGTACAGTGAAAAAAAGAAAAAAAATATTACTTAACGAAAAAACTAAACAAATATTTACGAGACATATTATCACATGTGTAGCAGCCGATATATAGAAAGAAATATACACATACGAACATACATATACAGCACGATTTCGTGTCTCGCCTAGATTGCATCGGACATTGTCCTTGTATTTATAAATTTAATTACACTTACATACACATCATACGTATTCATGCATATGAATATGATATTACAGTACATATACATAACACACACACACACACATAAGACGATTAAACTCGATATGTGTACTATATATATATAGTAATATACACAAATAAAGATACATAATACATATACACATTAATAAATAATAATGAATATACGTAAAATGCATCGCGAACGATACACAAACACACACACACACACACATATATACACACTTAAAGTTCGCGTAGATTAAAAATATGATTTCACGTAAGAATAAATGTGTTTAAGATAGAAAACAAGAGATAGAATAAAGTACAAATTATGAAATTTTTTGAATAGGTGAATCTAGGTTTTGTACGTATCCTACACATACGCATAAACCAACCAACCCTCCGCCGACGAAATTGTGATTGAATAAAATGAAGCAAGAGAGAGAGAGAGAGAGAGAGGGAGAGAGAGAGATAAAAACATAGAAATAATCTATTTAACATCGTGTCGCTCAAAACATTTATAAATCGTTTGTAATCTCGTACTGTGCGCTAGATAAACCACTTAAAAGATTTTTTTTTTACGAAAGATTTATACGATATTTTAATATTTAGAATACGAAAGACAGCGTAATGAAAACTGAGAGAAAGCGAGAATGTAATCAAAGTGAAAGAGAGAGAGAGAGAGAGAGAGAGAGAGAAAGTGTAAATGAAACCAAAAAAAAAAATAAAACAGACAAAAAAAAGTAAATAAGCAAATATGTAACGTTAAAATTAACGTAGTCGAAAAAGTTCAAACGAATAGATGTTTTAAATTTTACGACGATGCCTAAGGCTTGATCGTTTTATTGAGCACATCGTACGTACGAAAATAAAAGCTATTAAATATTATTAATAATAATATTATTATTATAATTATTATTATATTATATTATCTTCTTCTTCTTCTTCTTTATTCTTTAGTTTAGGCAAGTTGCCTGTTTCGCAACGACGTTTTTCTGCCTATTGCACTGTTAAATTGTCGCACCATCTTTTTTGTGGGCGCCCCGTACTTCTGCAGCCAATCGGTTACTTATCCCGTGCAATTGTGACGATTCTTCTGTTGTCCATTCTGCTAATATGTTCGTTCCATTCTTTTTTTTTTACTTATTCCGAGGCAGAGTTTCGTTACTATGAGCCGCAATTTTTCTTTTACGTTGGGTAGGGGCTAACCGGATCGAACAACCATCCTCCTTTTCCCGGGCTTAGGACCGGCAACATGATCGCTGATCTCGATCCGCTCAGCGATCATGCAGGCGGAGTTTATATTATATTATATTATATTATATTATATTATATTATATTATATTATATTATAATTTATTATTTTATATAATATTACATTATTATGTGATTATAATTATTATAATTATTATTATATGATAATATATCTAATCGAATTTCACATTAAGTAGAAATAACGTCGGCAAGAATAACCAACGTGCTTCGAACTTTTGCAATAGGAACGAAACGAATTATTTATTGAGAAGCACTAAACAATTCGTCTTTTTTAGCTCGCTAAACTGTACACTGTATGTATACATTTCTGAAATAAACAAAAGTAAAATTTCTCTCTTAGTTCCTTCAGCCAAAAAAAAAAGGTAGTTGATATTTGTTCTCCTACCTCTCGTCGTACCTCATCTCCCCCTCTCGTCATTTAATTTTATTTTTTTCTACGAATTTGTTCGCAAAATTAGATATAAGAAAAACAACAAAAAAACAAAAAATAGACAAATAGATCTAAATTTAAATTCATCCTCACTTGGATTACGCGATAGTCCTCAGAACGGAGAGATACGCCATGGAAGCTTTTATGATCTATAATAAAAAAATGAAAATAAATGAAAATTTGATTGTCTTCTTTATGAAAATTTGTGAATCGTGCTTCTGATTGCAAAAGTTTCTAAAGAAAAGACGCAAAATTGTCCAGCTGATATATATGACGGTCTTCTCGATCGGGCAATGCGAAACATCATCGAACGTATTTCTTTTGTCGGTTATTCGTACCAATTCGTAAAGTAACAAACCAAATCGATGCCACTACTCTAAAAGAATAAAATAAACGTTTATCTTCGAAACAATGATTATTAAATATATCTTAATAACCAATAACTAACTTCCTCGACCAAACATTCTCCAAAAAAGCAATAACAAAACGGGAGAAGTACAACCGCACAGGAATATAAAACGTAGTGTACTCTGTTCATATCCTTGCCATTCTCCGACGTCTAATTTAGAGAAAGATAAATGAATTTTTATATTTCGCGTCATTTTAATAATTATTGAACAAAATATCGTTTAAATCATTACTAGATAGTCTATTCGATTTATTTATTAGACAAATGATTGCACAATCTTTTTTCTTCATTTTTCTTTATACTTTTTTTCATTTTTCTATTTTATTTTTTATCGTTCAATAAAGCAGCGAACAATATCATTTGATTTAATATTCTATGAAATTAAGAGGACTGTATAATCCATATGAAGAAATAGAATATTGTTTATAAATTGTTAATAAAATAATATAATAATTAATATCTCTAATCATCTCGAATCATAATAACAATTTTTATTTCTTTTATATACTCGTCTATTTCTCTACAGATTATTGTTAATTACCGTGAGTAATTGATAGGCCACAACGCAGAGATAACATATCAAACCTAACGTTTTCACAAACATGAGGAAGCTGAAAGCTTTCTTCAAAATCGTAGCCTATCTGTAATGAAATTACATTCAATCTTCGTATTCCCCTTATATATTTATCAATATTGTTTCCAATGAATCTAAATAAATAATACAATTACTGTAAGACAATTATTTAAAATTATTAAAAAAATTATTTAAAACCGACGAGGAACAAAAATAAATTCACACGTTTAAATTTTACCTTATCATTCCTCCGGGGATGTTTTTTTTTCCTCCTTATTCCTTCCTTCCTTCCTTCCTTCTTCCCTTCTTCCCTCCCACCCTGCCTCAGTTTTTCTTCTTTTTCTACTTTTCTTACTTACATTTAGTTTATTTAACATTTATTTTACATTTATTTCTTCAAGAAATCCAATTGTCTGCGAATGGAACTTTATGTGCTCCATCGATTTCGAATTTACTAGTGACTTCTGAACAATTGACTCAGCCTATGATTAACGGTACAAATTTATACAATTTAAAATTCACAGCAATAACTAATAGTATTGCTAATTATTATTTTTTAACTTATAATTCTTTTTGGTACGTTTGGGAATTTTGTCTTTATTTTTTACTTTTACTTCTTCAGATGCATTGTTGTCTACTGCAAAAAATGACTATCACAACTATATTACTGTGCAAGCTGATGTGCATATGGAAAATTCTTCTATGCCGTGTCATCATCGTATAACATCAAAAAACATTAAATTAACAAACATGGAGCAAAGTTCACGATCTCAAGCACGAAATAATCAATATTTAGCTGATGCTTCGATTATACATGTATTGTCTAATCAAGATATTGTACCGGATGATGAACGCAATTCGGTAAACGAAGACACAATCATGGATCAGGAATTAACTAAATCAGATGTACCCTTTTTACTCTAACTCTTCAGACCAGTTAGTAATTAATCATTTCACTGGTGAGCAAATTGAAATGGATTTAGATCCTTCTTTACCATATAAAATTATCATCAATTTAAACAAGTTCATGTGGAATTTAAAATAAAATTCTTTAGCAATTCATTTGATTATCCATGCTCAGTATGTGAAAGATTTGGTTTAAAAGGATTTAAAATAGCCATCTAATTAACATAAGGTTATTCTAATACAATTAATACCTAATGTACCTATGGAAAAATAAGCTTTGTAATACATGCATACAACCTTTAAACAAGAAGAATATTCCTCTAATATCAACATATAACGGCTTTAAATATCCAGATGTACCTTAGCATCTACCACCTTTATATTTAGTTTTGAAGAATTATTTCGCCTCGTATTTCTTTATTTCAGATCAGACGTCTGAGACATGTGAATGGTAAATACGCCAGTTATGGTCAATTATTTAAACTGCCTGTATCAGTTAGTACAATGGTCAAATCTCTTCAAAGAAATATCGATAACGATTATTGCATAAATGTACATATTAAACGTAAGAAACTTGACCGATCTAGTTACTTACATGGCATTGTTAGCAAGCGTACAAATAAAGCTTGGCTACAATTTTAAGTACCGTCTCCATTGTATAGAATGTACGATATTAAAATAGATGGTTCATATTTTAATGATAATCAAATTCACGACAAAGTAGGACAAAATGATGTCAGCAAATCAAACTTCATTTTTAATATCTTCTTTTTCTTCTATAATTTATTTTATTTTTGATTTCAGCGGTGTCAAAGGAATCAAAATGGATAATCTGGACAAAGATTCGTTTAATGTGTTCACCAGCTTGGATATTATGAATGTCAATTACCGTTGATATAAACGTCATTTTGTTTGTTACCTGTTTCTTTTTTCTTTTGCAGATATTGTGAAAATTTTCATTCCAGTATGACGTACGCTTCGAAAGTGCAAATGTGTGCACCAGCCACCGACGATAAGTCATAATTGATGATCAAAATTATTTCAATAATATATCTTAATTTATTTGTGTATTATGATAATAGGTCTTTCTTCTTTGATGCATATGCTAAGCAGGTCTATGTTGAAAGGTGCAGTATGAGGAATTTTCTGTTTAACTTTTACTTTACTTTTTTTTTTAATTTTACTTTGGGAACGATTCACTGCAAAGGACGAGAATCGTGTTCTGAGTATCCTGATTAAAAATCTTGCTGGTTGGTTATGAATAATATTTTTCTACAATTTTTTGACACATCTTTTCTTTTTATAGTAAATCTTATTGTCATTAAAAATCATTTGATAATCTCCACGGCATATCAATCAAAAATTGGATTTAACAATTTCACGCTGGGGTGACCCACCGGTTGGTTACACTTGTCCATTCGCGTGGGGCGGCGTGATCCACTTGTGGATCACTTGTTTTCAGAAAATTAGTCATTAAAAAATAAGTTGATTTTATTTTTTTTCAACATTACATATAAAAATTGAATATTATATACATTAACATTTAATATTTTAAATTGATAACAATTATTTATTTATATTTATGCAACTTTTTAAAACATTCTAAGCATAATGTGGGCTGGCCCTTACAACGCGTACAATATGTCGTTACTTTTTTACTTTTTTTTGCGGCATATAATCTTTTTTGTATTTTTGATAATTGTTTTTAACATTCTTTACATCGTTTTCTTGTATTCCTGCCAGCCCCTTTGTATGATTGTAGAAAATGTGTACGTTTTCTTGACGGATTTCTCTTTTCTATTTCAGCTTCTTCGATTTCTCTGTGATGATCTTTAATCAAAAGATGATCGATAATTTGTTCTCGATATTTTAAAATTGGAATTTCGTAATAAGCGTGTTCAAACTAGCAACGATATTGGCCCACCCCATGAAGCGTAACGCGGTAAGATACTCCCGCCTCAGGCGGAAAAACGCAGATTTTCGCCCCAGCGTGAACGTGTTAATTGAAATATAATATATAAATAAAAAAATAAAACATGTCGAGTAGCTACTGATTAGCAGTACGATTTCGAACGATGGAAATAAATCACGAAAAAAAGAAATAAAGAAAGAAAAAAAATGATAATAAAAGGAAGGTAACGCTAGATGTTTCGACATAGAATGCTATTCTATGCTTCGCGATATTATTAGCCGATACGATTTACAACGGCGGTGCAACAATGATCCACCGACGATATGAACCCAACTATAAATCATAGAACCGTTTGTTATAGCAATAGCATTGTGCGTAATCCCTTTTACAGTGTCCGACATGCTGATGTGCGTATACTTGTAAATAATCGCTCTGGTAGACTTGCAGTTCCGTGATAACTACAATAAAGAAAGCTAACTCATGGATGTCCTCTTAAGCCTGCACCTTTCTTAGAGTTTTAGCAATGATTTCGTCAGAAGTAAGACCTCCTTTTAAATTCATATTTTAATTGCTTTTATAATATATTTCATTATTATTTTTTGAAATAATTTTTATCGGAGAATGGGTTTACATTAAAAAAAAATTAATATAAAAATAATATAATATAAAAATAATAATATATATAAAATATAATATATAAACATAATATAACTCCGCCTGCATGATCGATGGGAGCATCGAAATCAGCGATCATGTTGCCGGTCCTAAGCCCGGGAAAAGGAGGAAAGTTGTTGGATCAGGCTAGCTCCCTACCAACGTAAAAAAAAAATTTGCTCATAGAAACGAGATTTTGCCTCGGAGCAGGACGGATTCAAAGATGACGACCCAAGCAAAAAAAAGGACAAAGAGTTGGAAAAAAGAACACATAATGAGTCTGGCTACCTGGAACATCAAGTCATTTAATAATAAAGACCAAGAAACCCTAAAAGAATTGAAAGATAATAAAATTGATATATGCGCCTTACAAGAAACCAAAAAGAAAGGCAAAGGACAAATACAATACGACGACTACTTAGTGATCTATAGTGGTGTAGAAAAACAATTCAGGGCAAAAGAAGGGGTAGCCATCGCAGTATCCAAGAAATATAAAAACAACATAAAAGAGTGTGATTACATATCTTCACGAATATTAGTGGTAAAAATGAAAACAGAAGACCAAAAATTAAATATAGTGTCAATTTATGCACCAGAAGATAACAAACCAAAAGAAGAAAGAGAAGCCTTCTACAACCAGCTACAAAATATAGTCGGATTATTACCAAATAACCAACAAATAATAATCCTTGGAGATTTTAACGCTCGCATCGGAAATGAAATAATACCTGGAATAAAACAAAGGTTAAACGAAAATGTGTTAAATAATAATGGAGAACTTATGACACAATTGTGCACATTTAACGAGCTTAGGATTAACAACACATTCTATAACCACAAAAGCAATACAAACTCACATACAGCAACACCAGAGGCTTCAGGTCAACAATTGATTATATTGTTACCAATAGATACGTCCAACCACACCAAATACTAGATATCAGGACGTTAAATTCCGCGAATGTAGGAAGCGATCATAGCCTGCTATTATGTCACATTACGCCGAACCGAGCAGCCTACAGCCGAGATAGAAACTATTTGTATAAGAATTCTAAAGGAAAAACCTAAATAATAAGTGATAAATCTAAAGGAAAAAACCGATAATAAATATCATAAAATAATATAATAAAATAAAATTCTAAGATATTCGGTCTCCTCAAAAGAAGGGGTCTCATGGTCGTTCCCCCTTAGGTAAACAAATGTAATTTTAAACGGGTAAAATTCCGATAGCTTTGAAAGATACTCTCTCGCTAAGGCGTTACAGGCGTTAAAAGGGGGAAATAGAGATGACCAATAGGGAATCGGTGATTTGATGAGAAACGCCCTGTAGGAAAAGGAGAGTCCTTCCTCTCCCACTATATGCGGGGTATAAGAGACGGGCACGGACCGGAAAAAGGATTATTATTATTAGAAGTTTTACACGGTTTATTATTTAGAAGTCAGTAAGTGTTTAAATCTTAAGTGCGACTATATATATATCAAGGTAGTTTTTACTTGTATTTTGTTCTATTTTCTTGTGTTTTTTTAAAATACATGATCCATATTTAGTACTACTTCGTCAACACTGTCATTCACCCCGACCTTTAATCGAACAATTAGCAAAAATAAGAATGAAGTTAAACCCCAAAGAAATCTTGCCTAAGCAACTCAAGAATCGAAAATAAACATCGAGTCACTATGAACTTAAAAACAAACTATATGAGAACAGGTTGAAGAATAAAATCGAAATAAACCCAGTAAAAGAAGAAGATAATACAAACACGGCCTGGAAGAACTAAAAACTAAAATTTCAGAAGCTGCATATGAAGCCCTGGAACACAAATGTAAAAAACCGGGCTAGAATGATCAAAACTCCTTGGTTCCGCCCAGAGATTAAGGAAATATGCAAAAAAAAGAAAATAGCATACCTTAACTATAGGACATTAAGAACACCTGAATCATACGAAACGTATAGACGAATCCGGAATCAAACAGCGACATTAGTAAGGCAAACAAAGCAACATTATTGGAAGATTTTTTCGAAAAGAATGGAGAGTGACTTCTATGACTCCAAAAACAAATCTGGCGATTTATTAGAAATCAAAGATAGGAGGTCAACGAAATGATCGAAACAAATCAGATCACAAAAAAAATTGGTTTAACTATCTAACAGAGCTCTATAAATCAGAAGAACCTCAAACGGAACTAAATACGCCAGAAATAATAACTAAAAGCGACATACGAATTGAGTCCAATGATGTAGAAACAGCTATTCGAAAACTAAAGAATAGGAAGAGTCCAGGGCAAGATGGCATTCCAAACGAACTGCTAAAATATAGTGGCCAAAGTCTCACACAACAGTTAACATTCCTAATACAAAAAACTATACCAACACAGAATACCTGACGAATGGCGAACTAGTACAACTATAGTTATGTTTAAAAAAAGGAGACAAAAACTGCCTACAAACTACAGGGGAATAAATCTTTTAAACACTTCATTGAAACTAACAACAAAGGTTATACGAATAAAATTAACAGCTTAACGAACCTAGAAGACGAACAACAGGGATTCTGATCAGGCAGATCGTGCACAGACGCGGTTTTCATCATAGAGAGATAACAGAAAAAAAATCGAATTGAATCAAAAATAAAAGTTATCATAAATATTAACCAACTCAAGAAAAAGTTATAAAAAATTTATAAAATGTAAAAAAATTGTTTTACAAACATTTGTTTTAATTTGTTATAAATTATTTTTATTACATAATAATTATTATAATTAATATAAATAATACTATCTAAATAATTATAAATAAGTTTTTATTTAAATTTAATGTAAATTTTTTTTCAAAAAGTTAATATTTTTATCATAATTAAATAATTTACATGTATTATTAACTATTGTATGTAAAAGATTTATTAGGTGTACAATAAGTTTCCGCCGTTTTTTATTTAAAATTAAGTATTTATTCTAGAAGAATGGTAATTTTAAGGTTATTAAAAATACTGTCCATCACTTGCAATGACTTTTTCCCATCTCTCAGACAACATTCAGATCCCACGTCGGAAGAACTCCTTGTCTTTTGTGGCTATCCACGAATCAACCCAATTTTTGGTATCTTCATATGATTTGAACCGCTGCTCCGACACAGCATGTGCCATGGACCGAAATAGGTGATAATCGGACGGTGCAATGTCTGGTGAATACGGCGGGTGGGGTAACAATTCCCAATCAAGTGTTTCCAAATACTTTTTCACGGGAGCCGCTACATGTGGACGAGCATTGTCATGCAGGAGAATAATTTTTTCGTGTCTAGAATAGTATTGAGGGCGTTTTTCCTTCAGAGCTCGGCTCAATCTCATTAACTGTGTTCGATAGAGGGCTCCGGTGATTGTTTCGCTCGGATTAAGCAACCAATAATACACTAAACCCAGCTGATTCCACCAAATAAACAGCATGAGTTTTTTCCGTGAATATTCGGTTTTGCTGTTGATTTTAACGCATGGCTTGGTAGTCCCCATGATTTTCTTCTTTTTGGATTATCATAATGTATCAATTTCTCGTCACCAGTGATAATACGATGTAAAAAAACCCTTTTTTTTATTTCTAGCAAGCAGTATTTCACTTAAGCATAATCGGCGTTCAATATCTCTCGGCTTTAATTCGTACGGAACCCAATTTCCTTGTTTATTAATAATTCCTAATGATTTTAAACGATGTGAGACAGCTAGCTGAGTGACTTCTAATGTTACAGCAAGTTCTTTTTGTGTTTGAGATGAATCTTCCTCCAATATTTCCTCCAATTCTGCATCCTCGTAAATTTTTGGCCTTCCATTGCGATCTTTGTCTTCTACGTCGAAATCACGGTTTTTAAACTTTTGAAACCACTCACGACACGTTCTCTCACTCAAAGCAATCTCACCATATGCTTCTTCGAGCAATCGATGCGCCTCAGCAGCAGATTTCTTTATATTAAAGAAGTAAACTAATATTTCCCGCAAATGACTCTTATTTGGCTCAAATTTGGACATTTTCAACTAAAAAAATTATATTTTACCAATATGAAATCAATAATATTAATAGGTTAGGTTGTTCTTAAACGTCCAAACTAATTTTTAAGCAGGATATCATCTGCGAAAGTTAACGGAAACTCCGCGCCGCGCTATCTACATTAAAACGGCGGAAACTTATTCGTACACTAATAATTATATAGTAAATTTTCGTTCTTTGCCGAAAATTTGAAAAAAATAATTGAAGATAAAATTTTTTGAACCTATGATATCTATTATATAATTTTTTTTTAAATTTTTGGCAAGGAAACAAAAATTAATTATATTATTAAGTCTTTTACATACATAGTTAATTTATTACATAGTTAATAATACATGTAAATTATTTAAATATGCTAAAAAATAATAACTTTCTAAAAGAAAATTTTACAAGAACATAGTAATAAAAAATTATTATATTTATTTAGATAATATTATCTATATAATTGTAAATTAAAATTATTTATATTACATAAATAATTCATAAAATAAACTGTAATAACCTGGAAAAAATGTTTGAAAAAAATAATGATATTCAAAAAAATACTATTGAAGGTTAGGTTCAGAAATTTTTGATGTGGTTTAAAATACCCTATATATTGTCCATAATAAATTAAATATTTAATTAAATATGTATGTATAGCTTACATACAAATTTATATAAACGACACCAATAATTAAATGTTTAATAAATAGAAATCGCAATTGATTATATATACAATATATATCATATTACTACATGAATTATAATATACCCAGCACCCACGTGCTTATCTGATTTTCTAGCACTATTATCTACACCAGTTTCTTCAATAGTTTATATATTTTTCACTTTACTTTATGTGAATATAATTACCAATATCAATAATCCGGAATAATAATATTAATTATCGATATCAATATCAATAATAAAACTAAACTTAAAAATAAAAAAAAAATGATGCTTACTATTCGTATCACTACAGTAAAACTAATATACTATATATATATATATTCATCATTTATAGACGCTTTACAGTATATATTATGTATATACATATGTATATAACGTATAGGTATATACACATAAATTACTTACATGCGTCAGCTGCTTCGCAGCATACCCTGTGTACGTCTACAGCACACTAGTATAGAAGTTATACACAACATTATAAAAAAGCGAAAGATGTGCACGATAGGTTGCGCACAGAAAACTTAATGAAGTCATTTGACCACTAAATTTTACTTTTAATATTTTTTTCCTACCGGGCGTCCTATATCAAAATCGATTTTTAAGGAATAGACTCCGATAAAAATAATATACTACGCCGACGACGCAGTCATCATGTCAGAAGACGAAGACCACTTACAAGGGATGCTGTACAAATTCGAAAAGACGGCAGGCAAACTTAACATGACTATTTCGGTACAGAATACCGAATAACTTTCCATCTCCAAGGAGCCCAGATGATGACAGTTAGCTGTATATAACAAAAACCTAAACCGAGTTATGTGATTCAAATATCTAAGAGTAACATCACGAGTAACAGACACCTAGAGGAGGAGGTAAAGACCAAGCAGATAAAGCCTCCATAATTTCCGGATACCACAGGGATATCATATGGAGAAATAGGCATATGGGCATTAAAAGTAAGTCACACGTATATAAAACTTCTGTCAGACCGATAATTACCTACGCGGAATTCAACAACTTACTTCACAGAACATCAATAATATCTCTGTGCGGGAACACTCAAATTGTGCAACTAATTCGGTCTGTACTACTCTCATTTTGGACTCATTGAAGACGACAATTGCGTATTTCCATGCACTTAATTCGTGTATTTATTTAAAACCTTTATAGCGAATTACCTTTGTTCCCAGCGTACCATCGACAGGGTAATTTTTCAAACACTCTTCTATTTCTAATTTTATTTTTCCGTTACGTTGAAGTTAGCTAAAATCAATATCCTTTATTTTTCTTTGTCTTTAAAGTAATAATTATTATTTTTATAGGAAAAATAATTTAAAAATATGTACAGAGGTATGAATTTATAGATCATTTGAGTAACAAAACATTTTTTTTCGCAGCCTATACGTCTTACAACGTTCCACGTTTGTTTGTGATGAATACTTTTTATTACATATATTTTTATAACGAAAGTAACATTAATTACACTGCAATATACACACGCAACATATACTTTTCTTCTTTAGTTTTAGAAATCTCAAAAACTGAAAAGAAATTTAAATGTATATTGATAATGGTCAAAAAGTGTCAAGAGATTATTGTTAAATAAGAATTTTTGTAGAAAATAATTTATAAATCTTATTTAATTAATATTCTTATTCTTCCCTGCTTGATATTATCATGGAATATAGTTTACAAAGAAACCTGTTTCGCTTGATAATCGATAATATTCGCTAATGTAAACCAATTATTTTTACCTTTTACCAGATTCATATCTTGTTTATTCTCTGTAACTGTGGTTGAACTATATTCGCATAATAATTTGTATTAAATACTACGAAGGAGACATTAAATAAAATAAATTTTTATATCGTAAACCCATTGAGAAATGAAATTTATATGCATAGATCTGATGGTGGAATAGAGTCTTTTTTTTTGGATGTGTTACGGTCTTTGATTGGAATAAAAAATGTAAAGCCGCATACTTAGCTAAACCTAATTAAGAAAGTAGTATGTATGAAATATAAAAAATATAAAAGACGAAGCAGAGCAGTATAAATTGAAATAAAAAATAATTTAATACATATTTTTTACTCGGTAAAGTATTTTAACTAAACTTTAAGCTATTCTACTTACAATTGCTTATTATAATATCAGGATAAAGAGAACAATTTGTAATTCATAGGTATTCTTAGATTTAAATCAGAAAAGTGTCATCATGTGATTATAACATAAAAAATCACACTGCATGTTATCGTATGTATCCATTTTTACATAAATTAGTGATCACTATAGACAGAAACTGAAATAAATTAAAACTAATAAATATTAACACATACCTTAATGTACCTCAAAAATAACTTTTATTACTAATATTCAAAAATAATTAATGTTTTTAAAGATATTTTTTAAGATATTACAGTTTTTTAATATCAATCACAACTGTAAGTAATAATTAAAATAAACCCGTATAAGAAAAGGACGAGTGTCTTTGGTAAAGGACCCAGCATAGCAACATTTCTTAGCAACGGTTTGAAGAGTACAGAGGTGCGCTAATACCATTTCGATATTCTCAAAACTACCTGGAAAGAATATTCTCTCTTTGATATTTTAAAATGATTTAGGCTCGTGTTTTGAATATACGCTAAGAACCTAAAATATTTACGGATCGTACATGGATTGTTAAAACTTTCAGTGTAACACGATTTCTTAAGAAAATTCTCGTCAGGCGAAGCTCGCTATTTAGTATTAAAATACTATCAGAATATAGAAATCAGTCAACAATAAATAAAAGGGAGATATATCAAATTACTTTATGCATTAAATTTTAAATCGCTTTGCACGCGCATCATAAACACCGGAAGTCGTTGATCTATTTCGAAAATTTTTTTTTGTCGCGCTGCGTACGCATCGTAAAATTTACTCTAATTATTTTTCCCCAAACGCGTTAAAAGAAGTATAACTTTAAAAAAAAAATACATCCTGCTAAATAAGATTTGTTTAAGCGATTCCGTGATAAATATTTATTCATTACGTTACCGACAGTTTTTACTAGCGCTTAAATGAAGTTGACAATTTTTCTATAAGCTCTACTAATGTGCAAAGTATAGTCCTAATAGCAACCTGTAAATATATAAAGTTTTAAAAAATTCTAAAATTGACAATAATAAATTCCTCTTTTTAAGTAAGTACTTAATACTCTGAAAATACTATTTTAGCTCTTAATGTATCACGGTAAATATGGAAGGAATTATCAACTTTTGAATATCAATGTGATAACCTAAAGCGTTATAAGATAGAATAGAAAATACTTCTAATTTGTTTATAACAGACATTAGGTTAAAACTTGAAGCACTAAGAAATCTTCCTAAAACAGATTTCAATTATTTGAAAAACCATCACAATAGCTCTTTTTTTATAAAAGTAATAAAAATCGACCCAAAATATATATATTGTCAAAAAGGTTACACTTGTCAGCGAGTTTTCAACTGTGTATAAGACAAAAGCAATGATAACTGCGTAATTACTTGCTCCTATCCATTATATTCGTTCAAAGTCGCTGAAAGACTGTTCATCGAGACTCGATCTACTTACGATGTAAACTATGTCTTAAACGACTACTGCTTAAATTGTTCATTTAAATGACAAAAAAAACGAGAAAAAATATTAAACAGCATTGAGCTAGTTTGAATGTATCAACTATATAGACATAAAAGTCGTTTTCGAAAAAGTTAACTCAGCAATTATTGATTATACCTGACGAATAGCATTATGCATAAATCATCTGTATCTACCCTTTTCTTCCACTAAAATAGACACTTTTTTAAACTCTATAACCGTTGAAATTTTTTTATATTTCTTCCATGAATTTTTCTCTCATAAAAAGAAACAACGATATTTTTACAGTAAAAAATAACTATATATATATATAACGTTATTCAATTTGTTAGGTTGTATAACTGTAGTTTTTTTAGACCCTTTTGTTATCCTTATTTATTTAGTTCTAGCTTATAGTTATGAAACATGTAACCTTGCTTAGTAATATTGTTAAGAACGAAAGTTAGTTTAGGGTTTTGTCAGCAAACTAAACTTTACAAAATCATACACTCTACGTAAAAACTAGCAAAATGCTTAACCTATTAAAATTTGTCCTTTCTGCAGGTTGCGTAATATTAAGATACATTTAAATTAAGTGTATTTGTAAGATTTTCTCAATATTAATTTTTTTTTAATACATAAATACAAAATTCAAAAGTTCTTTAACAAACAAATTTTCTAATTTAGTTTATTTGTTTATTATGAAAACTGTTAATAATTTTCTTGTTTTTCGAATTTTTATTGCAAAAAATATTCTTTAGAAAAGTGCAAGAAAGAGTAATTAAAACTAAAAAATATTTTTTAAATTTTGAATTTTGTATTAAAATAAAAATATTTTCATTAATGTTTAACAAATTAAAGATTGAAATAAAAAAGGATAAAGACAAACTGAAAATTTGACAAATTCTCATTAAAAAGTTATGAAATCGTATTCTAAGTATTTTGGGGATTTTTAAACCGTTGACTACAAGTATGATAATATTTTTTTAGAAAATATAGCACATTTCTCTAAATCAGCGGAAAGAATGATTAAAAGATAAAGGATATACACAACATTTTTTTAAAGTTATACTTCTATTGGCGCGGTTGGGAAAAAGTGATGAAAGTGAAATTTTTCCGAGCAACCTGGTAAATATCGACACCAAGAATATTGTCGGTATTTGCGATACGCGGCAAAGTGATTTCAAATTCACGGCATAAAGTCGTCTTTTCTTCTTTCTCTTTTATTTTTCCTCAACCGGGTCACCCATCCAAGTACTAATCGTACTCAGCGTTGCTTGACTTAAATGATCGAGCGGGAAGTAGTATTTTTTTTTTTTTTTTAAAACGTTTATTTGTTTCTTTTTAAGCCACAGAGTACAACATTGTTTGATTGATTCATAATAAACAAAAGATACAATAATAATTTTGTTGTTGTTGAGACATAAATGCCGGTTACGCGGCTCGCAATGTCATGAACAGTCATGGTACACTTAGTTCTATACGGCTATCCGTGATCCTTATATATGTATATTTTTAGCGTTCTAAGGTTTACGTTTACGCTTTTGTTCCGTTTCTTTCATTCATCGAACAGAAAGTCTTCAAAACTGTTCGCTTGTTCTATTTATTTTTGCTTAACCTAACTTACTTATTTCTATATTTATATAACTATTTACAATTTTTATTATCGGCCTTTGGACTAGACTAGTCGATTCTTCTTATGGCACTTTTGTCCCTAGTTTGTATCGAAGTTCATTTATTCTGTCTTTTCACTTCAATCGCTTAACCACCAGTATTTCATTACATTCCGCCGATGCTGGTCCTTACGATCTTTCTTAGATAGCTTCATTTTGTATATCCAGCAGTTGGATTGATTCATGCTGTCCAAGAATTGGTCATATTCAATTGTCGTTTTCCTCGCTTTTCTACTTATGTGGTGTATTATGGGGACGTTATTATTGTCCTGGATGTATCCCATTTTATCCAGGTAGATGAATGCTTCGGGTGGTATATATCCCGTCATTAGCGTTTTCTTGAAGTAAGAGTCGTTTGGATATGTTATTGCTGAGATTAGACTATTGCCAGGAACTTTCCTCGTGTTTGTAACGGAGTAAATATTTGTTTAGGAAAGGCTATAGGATAATCTAATCTTAGTTTGTTTTACGATAGATTAGAAAACTTATGGAACTGTAGAATTCGAAAGAAAGGGTCCTCTTAAGAAAGGAATATAACATTTATTTACGATCAAATAACATCTAGCGATCTATACTGTGGAGATTCCGAGAACGCTTTGTACGCACTTCCACTCTAAGGTATTACGTAGATTTGGAAGAAAGACGGTTGATGACCAATAATGGATCGGAAAAGGGACTAGGACCGCCTTGCGTACCCTTTCCCCCTCCGACGGGGATAGGACCGATGCATAAGAAAGAGAGTTAGTCTTATGATTGCGCTTCGAAAAGTATTATGATTGCACTGGAGTTACGTATTATGATTAAGTATTAAGAAGCCTTATCGTATTATGTCGAGATATTAAGTGGTCGTATTATGTTGAAGTGTTATGTGTTCTTATTGAGTGATTATTAGTTCTTATGTCTTATGTGTTACGTCTTATGCTTTATGTTTTCTTACGTTTATGATTATGTTATTTTGAAGCCTTATGTTTAAGTGATTTTATGTATGATTAAATATATGTGTACTCTTAACTATTAATCCTGACAAACTGTTATCTAAATAGTAACGCCGTTTAATCCTTGCATCCAGAAGAAGATCTATCATTATCAATCATCATTTTTTCCTTTACATGTTGACGAAATGATCTCTATTCAGTTTGAGAATATGCGTATCTATTCTGCTTGTATTTGCTAAATCGTATAATTTTGCGTTGCTTATATATTTTTGGTAGTTCGAGTCAGCTGTTCTATATTTTCCCAGGCAGGCACGTAGACATTTTCGTTCGAATGACCTGATTTTTTCCATCGTTGCCGCATTTTGGTTGAACCAAATCGGGCTTCCATATGTCAATATTGGGCGGATATCGTCAGGTAGCAGTTAACTTTAATTTTTTGGATTTAAGTGAGCATTATGCATTGGCCTCCCCAATTTCAGGAATCCTTTCTTTGCTTTCTCAAGTTTCTCATACATATGATATCTATAGGGTAAATATGTATCCATGTACACTCCTAGGTATTTTACCGTGGTTTTGTGTGGTATTTTATCATCTGAGTCTTTCGCTTTTTTGATTCCAAAGCTATTCCAATTTTTCTTCACATCCCGGTTCGCTTTGTCGAGTCGTGGTCTGAATAGTATCGTTTCGCATCTACTTGTGTTTATTTTCAGCTTCCAGGAATCGCAGTAAAATAATACTTCGGGAAAGGCTTTCTAATTGCTCTTGCATAATCGTGGATTTTTTCCCTTTGGTATAGATGATCAAATCGTCGGTGAATGCTATTGCAGATTTATTATTGTTCGAGTTAAAGCCAAAAAGTCTCAGTATGTCGCTGTTGTAGATGTTGAAGAGTATTGGTGAGTTAACTATTCCCTGATGAAGACCACTATTCACCTCGAATTCAGTATTTGTTATATCGTTACTGTCGGTCGTCACGAAACTTTTCTCTTGTACCATTTTGTACGTTAATTTGATCAAATGGTCTGGAAATTTTTTCTTGATCATTTTGTATATAAGTCCGTCTGTCCATACTATATCGAATGCTTTTTCAAGATCTATTAAGCAAGCTCCCACGCATTCGTTATTATTGAGTGCCCAGCAGATGTCTGAGGTGAGTTTATTGACTGCGTGTAGAGTAGAGTGTTTGTGTTTGAAATTAAATTGTCTTTCCGGTATGATATCGTTCTCGTTACAGAAATTAGTTAGTGCTCTATTACCGAGGATTTCGAAAACTTTTCCTATGTTCGGTAATAAGCTAATAGGTTTGTAGCTCGATTGTTCCGTATCGTCTTTTCCAGGTTTTGGTATTGCTACTACCTTTGCTTTTTTCCAACTGTCCGAAAAATATTTGTTGTTCAGTGCGTTATTATAATATTATGTCGTAGTTTTGGAATGATATTTAATGGATGCTATTAAGCTTGGTTTCACTTATTAGAATGGTGTCAGGTTTATGTGTTTTTATGAATTTAAGAAGAGTTGCTCTTTTGTAGTTTTGTATGAGCGAGTTTACATTTATGCTGACTATGTTGAGTCTTTGCTGTCGATTTTTTATTTTTTTATTTATATGCGTGTCCATTGTCATTTTGTTCGATGATATCAAAAAGAACGTCCATACGTCTTGAATTTTCGATGACTCTCTCTTTAAGCTTGTCAAATTGCTTTTGGAAGACCTCTATAAGAGTCTTCTTAACGTCTTCGGCTATTTCTAAAATCTTTTGTGTTTCTGTTATCAGGTGGGGATTTTGGATAACGTTAGTGGCGAATGCTTCTCTGCGACCCACTCTGTTGTTTGTCGGGTTGTTTTATACGACTTCAGAGTATCGGAGGTTAGGTCTCACATAGTTATTTATTTGTATGATTTTATGTTGCCTCCTTTCTTGTTCTACTCGTTTCTTTTCTTTGATTTCGTTTAGCAATGGTAGTCTCTTCGGGCAGCCTTTGTACGATGCAGGGTGTCCATGATTGTTACACAATACACAGAAGAGGATTTCTCTATTTACCTCTTTGTCTTGTTTCTTGATTTTACATTGAACTGGCTCGTGGTTCTCGTCACATTTGACGCATCGGTACCCCATGTTACAATTGGATGCTACATGCCCGAGTCTTTGGCATTTTTTGCATTGGATGATTTCGGTTTTTCGCAATTTTTCCCATCTTATGACTTGATGGTTGACATATTTAATGCTACGCAATTTTAAGGATACGCTAGCTGCCGATATCTGCACATTGAACATTGAAAGTTTCTTGTTCATTTTCAATGCATGAGCTGTTGTGAATCTCGATACTTTGGTGAATTCAAGGTCTTTAATATCCATTTCTTTTAGCTTATTAAGAATTTCTTCTGGTTCGAAGCTATTGTTCATTCTTTTAAGGATGAACGTTTGACTCTTTTCAGTTTTTGGGGTGTATGTGAAATACCTTGTATTCGATTGGTCTAAGGCCGCCTTGACTTTATCGTAGTCTTCGTAACTGGATACGTTCACCGTCAGTTTGTTTTCTCCATTGTCTCTCAAATAGAATTCCTCGATTTAAAGCTCTTTCTTTAAAGCTGTCGTTATCGTTTTCGCGTTTTTTCCAACGATGTTTATCGGAGGTAGTTTACAGTTTTTTCCGTAGTTCGTTCTTGTGCGGTAAGCCGCGGTTTTTTCGGTGTATCGGTGTTTTGTTTTCTTACTTCGGTTGGTTGTTATTTCGCTTCTACGTCGTCCTCGGGGGTTAATGGAGCGAATCTGTTATTAAGTTCTATATTATCTTTAAATAATTTTACGCTTCTCGATTCAGAAATTATATTTGAACCCGGCGTGGAGCTTGTTCTTTTCTTTTCAGTTTTCTTCAATTTTTCGTTCTCGTTCTTTAATTCTTCGTTCACTTTTTTTAGGTCTTCGAAGGTCTCAGAAAGATCGTCAATTTTTTTCTGCATTGTTGAACGCCAAAGGTCAGTACTTTCTTCGTTTACACTCTAAAGGTTTTTCTTTATCGGTGTCTTCATATGTTTTTCCCCCTGTCTGTCCCTCTTCTCGGGTATTTTAGGTTTCGAATTCAAGCGAGCGCGTTTTTTGGCCATTGTATTAGGGGGACCGGAAAGTAATGTCGTTTTCTTACGCTAAATACAAACACATACATTTTTAACGAGTCTTTATTTTTAATCAATGATGTATTCCCATCATTGTCAATAACCTTTTGCCATCTAGTGAGTAAATTTTCAATCCCTGATCGATAAAAATTAATTGGTTTTTCGGCAAAATATCTAGAGATGGCATTTTGGATATCATCCAAATTTGCAAATGTTTTGCCACTTAAAAAGTGTTGCGGCGCTCGGAATAAGTGGAAATCCGATGGTGCAACATCGGGCGAATATGGTGGATGAGGCAGCACCTCCCACCCCAATTCATTAATTTTTTCTAGAGTTCGCCTTGCGCAGTGCGGTCTTGCATTGTCATGTTGGAGAATGACGCCTTTTCGGTTGACAATCGCTGGCCACTTTTCAATTAAAGATTGATTGACTCGCTGCAATTGTTCGCTGTAGAGTCTGCAGTAACAGTTTGTCCAGGTTTCAGTAATTCAAAATGAACAATGCCGCGAATACTCCACCAAACACACAAAAGCGCTTTTTTGGGGTGTAAACCTGGCTTAGCAGTACTCCGAGGGATTTCATTTGGAGAGAGCCACTGCCTTTTGCGTTTTGGGTTATCATACAGGACCCATTTCTCATCTCCTGTGATCAAGCGATCAAAAAACGCTTCTGTGTTGTGTCGTTGAAGCAATAAGTTGCATGTGATTGATCGGTTAGCCTTATTCTGTTCGGACAGATTATGCGGGACCCAAACACCTGCTCTGCTTACTTTCCCAATCTGCTTCAAATGTTCTTGGATGGTCGACCAAGGTTGGTTGAGACTGTTTGACAATTCCTCGATCGTCTGACACGGATTTGCTTCCACTTCCGCCCTTAACACGTCGTTGTCTAACGCTGATGGTCTTCCTGATCGATACGAGTCGGAAAGATCAAAATTACCCGATTTGAACTTGGAAAACCACCTTTGGCATTTACGAATGTCCAGTGCATTTGGATAAACATCGCAAATGTTTTTGGTAGCAACTGTTGCGTTATTTCCCTTGCGAAACTCAAAGAGCATGCAATGCCGGATGTGTACCTCTTCTGGTATTTGGCTGGCCATTTTACCCAAAATTACAAAAAAAAATTGTAATTCAATTGTCTATAAGTAAAGAAATCACTATAACCTCACAATGTCTTTGGTACGCCTCTGAACCAAACAATGAGCTGACAAATGACAATCAAGTACTGGCATGCGCAGAAACGACATTACTTTCCGGTCCCCCTAATATTTCCCTGTGTATCCATTTCAGTTTTATCACTGTCTATTTTACTACTATTTATATATACATTCGTTACTTCCGCCTCCTCTGTAGGAGGCTAACATGTTAATCGAAAGTAATTATCAATGCTTAGATTAATATTTTCTTTGCTTTTTCCAATAATTTCTTTCTTATTATAGCACTGGTCGATCCAGTTTTTGCACTTACCGTGAAAATTCACGTCGGATTTCACTCACGTACGAACTCCGGCACGATTTACTCGCCTCGATGGTTCGAGGAGAACTTCACTCACGTACGAGCTCCGGCACGATCCAATCGCCTTGACGGTTCGAGGAGAAGAAGCGGAAAGTAGTATTATCACCGCACCATGGCCGCTGACGCATAAAGTAATTCGATATATCTCCCTTATATTTAGTGGGTCTGATATCTATATTTTGATATTTTTTTTTATTTTTTTGAAGTTATACTTTTTTTGGCGCGTTGGGGAGAATGTAATGGGGAGTGATTTTTTTCCGAGCGTCTGGAAAAACGACACCATGAAGTTTGTCGGTATTTACGACGCGCGGCAAAGCTATTTCATGTATACGTCATGAAGTAGTCTTCTCTTCTTCTTCCATTTTTTTTTTCTCAAGCAGGTCACCCATCCAAATACTAATCGTACTAAGCTCTGCTTTACTTTAATGATCGAGCGAAAACTAATGCTGTAACCGCGCCATTACCGTGGACGCATAAAGTAATTCGATATATCTTCCTTACATTTAATGTGGACTAATATCTATATTTTTATATTATTTTATTCTTTTTATTCTTTCTTATATATATATATATATAATATATCGATCGATTAAAAATATTTTTCCTTTCTTTTCTGAAGTTATTTTGTAAACTTAATAAAAAAGAATAATTAGTAGCTTATCTTCTTATAATTTCAATCCTCCTCCTTTATACCTGGCGACGCTATAAATATATATATAATATGTTTGTAATCCTTAATTTGTTGAGAGTAAGAACCACAATTAGATTTGTCTAAAATAAGAGTAATTTATTTAAACATAATGAATTTGATTAATAATTTTACAATACATACACGTGATCAACTGACCTAAAATAAGAGAATCAACAATTAAAAGTTCATGCTCCCGTTTCTCTATTAATCGATGTCAATCTTTATACGTTTTTATTTAAATTTAATTTACAAGATTTTTCTACTAATCTTCTAAAACGCTCTTGCTAGATTTAAAGACTATCACTCCTGCAAGATTTAAACACTAACTGTCACTTCTACTAGATTTAAACACCAACTGTCTCTCCCTTCCTACCTCTCTAATGTTTTTGTTAATCCGATGTATAGCGCCACATCCAAACAGCTAATCACTCAATACACCAGCACATGTATACAAAGCTTACATATAAATATTTATATAAAATTAAAAAACTTCAATAAATAAATGAGAAAAAAATATAATAATTAAAAAAAAAATAATCTTCTTACATAGTCGTATATTATTGATCATCAAGCTGGGAGGGAGGAACAGGTTTCTTTATTAACTATTTTCTTTGTAACAAAAAAATTAATCGTAATAATGCTAATAATGTAATAATAATAACATTAATGAAAAAACAAAGTAGGAAAATTAAAAATAACAACGAAATTAGTAATTATAATAATAATAATAATAATAATAATAATAATAATAATATTATAATAATATTAATAACAATAATAATAATAATAATAATAATAATAATAATAATAATATAATAATAATAATAATAATAAAAATAATAATAATAATAATAATAATAATAAATGTAATCATTTTGATAGATAATTTGTAATTAATTATAAAATTATGGAGAGTGTAGCATAAAAGAATGAAAACGTATTGTGCAATTTGAATCTATTGTGAATGTTTTGAAGTTATACTTCTTTTCCAATACTAAATAACGAGCGTAGCCTGACGTGGATTTCCTTTAGAATTCGTGAGGTACTCAACGTAATAACAATTTATGTACCATTTATAAAGATTATAGATTCTTAATGTATATTCGAAATACGCGGCCCAATCATTTCAAAAATATTGAAATTAACGAAATTTCATTATCGTCCCTCCTCACTCTTTAAACCGTTGCTAAGCACACCATGCAGAGTCTATTAAAGAATGACACTCGTCCTATTCTTCCACTGGACGCATACGACGGCACGTCTTAGATAAGCGGCGAAGAATTTACAAAGAAAGCGATGAACAAAGCGATTTAAGCTAGAAGCGAAATAAGCAAAGTATAAGTATTCCTTATACTTCCATAAACGAGGTTAACCTTTTAGTTGAATTCGCACACAAGTGAAGCGAGCAAGAGGTGAGTTATGTATTTAATATTTTGTTAAAACCGCAATTCCTTATTATATTTAATTTATCAACAAGAGCTTTTATGCTACAAAGCTTTTTCCTGACGAGCCAATATAGTATTATACTTTGTATTGATTTAACCAAATGTTTTTCTTATTTCTTTTTTGTTGTTTTATTTTATTATTTGTTTTAATAATTGTATTTTATTTAAATTAAATTTATTATCTTTATTTTATTAAAGCTTTTATTGAATTTATATTTTATTTTATTTACAAATGTAGAGTACATATTAGCATTCGGGAAAATTTTAGTTATTACATATTGATTACAATGAAGATGGAGAAGTAAATGATGTGTTGCTTAAGTTTTAAGCTTCACTAAAAATTTGCCAGAAAATCGTACAGAAAGTTACAAGACAAGTTGGGATGTAAATTAATAAAACAATAGTGCTGATCGGACGTAGATCTTCCAATATTCTTCTTAGCTACAATACAAAAATTAAGATTAGGCGTTCACATTTATCTATAGTTTAAATTTTATTATGTATTATTTATTATTGAAAATTTATTTATTTTTTTTTAATTATCTTAATTTTTTTAATTTTAAAGTTATTATTAAACTATAATATTTTGCAAATTTCTTATTGACCAGGATCAGTATACATTTAAATTTCTGTTTAAGTTTTCGAGGTGCCTGAAACTAATTCAGAGAAATGTAGAAATTATCGTCTTCGTAGGAAAAGGAATAAAAAAATAGGAAAAATAATGAGGAAAATAAGGAAAACATAATGCACGCTAATGCCAAACGTTGTAGGGTACATTAGCTGCGAAAAAAATGATTCAAAAAGGTTATTAATTGCCTGCGAATTAAATTTTATGTACTCCGTCAACTTCTAATTTACATTGCGAGCTATCGGCTAAGCCTGTGATTACCGGTAAAAATTTAAATAATTTAAATGTCCCAGCAATAACTAATATTATTGCTAATTATTTATTTTTTTGTTTGGTTTTTATGTTTTAAAGTTATTTGAAGTTACTTACATTTATTTTATTTGACATTTATTTTACATTTATTTCTTCAAGAAAACCAATTATCTGCGAATGGTACTTTATGTGTCCCATCGACTTTGAATTTACTAATGACTTCTGAACCATCAGCTCAGCCTATGATTACCGGTACAAATTTATACAATTTAAAGTTCAGAGCAATAACTAATAGTACTGCTAATTATTATTGTTGAACCTATACTTCTTTTATTACGTTTTTTAATTTGGTCTTTAGTTTTTACATTTTCATCTTCAAGATGCATCGTTGTCTACTGCAGAAAATGACTATCACAACTATATTACTGTGCAAGCTGATTTGCATATGGAAAAATCTTCTATGCAGTGTCATCATCGTATAACATCAAAAAACATTATATTAACAAACATGAAGCAAAGTTCACGATCTCGAGCACGAAATGGTCAATATTTAGCTGATGCTTCTATTATACATGTATTGTCTAATCAAGACATTGTACCGGAAGAAGAACGCAATTCGTTAAACCAAGACACAATCATGGATCAGGAATTATCCCAGTGAGATGTACCCTCTATTTATTCTAACTCTTCAGACCAGTTAGTAATTAATCATTCCGATGGAAAGCAAATTGATATAGATTTAGATCCTTCTTTACAATATAGCAATTATCATCAATTTAAACGAGCTCATAAGGAATTTAAAATAAAATTCTTTTGCAATTCATTTGGACATCCATGCTCAGTATGTGACAGAATATAGTTTAAAAAGGATTTAAAAGAGCAATCTAATGAACATAATTATATTATAATATAATTTATACCTAATGTACCTATGAAAAATACTAAGCTTTGTAATACATGCATACAAGCTTTAAACAAGAAGAATATTCGTTAATATCAACATATATCAGCCTCAAATATCCAGATGTACCTTAGAATCTACCACCTTTAGATTTAGTTTCTGAAAGATTAATTTCGCCTCGTATTTCTTTTATGCAGATCAGATATCTGAGACGTGTGAATGGTAAATACGCCATTTATAGTCAAGTAATTAGCGTGCCTGTTTTAGTTAGTACAATGGTCAAATCTTTTCAAAAAAATATTGATAACGATTATTGTATAAATGTACATATTATACGTAAGAAAATTGACCTATCTAGTTACTTACATGGCATTGTTAACAAGCGTACAATTAAAGCTTGTCTACAATTTTTAATACCATCTCAAAGTTGGACAAAATGATGTCAGCGAACACATTAATGAAGAAGAGAGTCTTACGACGCAACAACCGACATTAGTGTGGGATGAAGAACAATATTTACGTATTGCACCTGGCGAAGAAAATTTACCTCAAAGTTTATTATTTGATGAATTTTTGTATTTCTTATTTTTTATTTTATTTTTTATTTCTTATTTTATTTCTTATTTTAAATAAACCCTTCTTCTTCTTCATGTATAAATAAATAAGATTATACTTATTTTTTTGAAGTTATTTTTGAGGTTGTTAATGCTATATTCATTTTGGTACGCCAAAGAAGTATGACTTCTTACGTACGTACATAAGTACACATATTTTAGTTTTTTTTATTCTTTCTTATATATATATATGTAACGGAATATTACTATTTATATTTCGTCACCTTAACTAATGATTTAAACTGGCTGCTGTCTTACAGTTTAGACGCGCAGGCGTATTAGGCTTAGAAAGATTCGGGAACGCTAATAACGGGATAAAAGATATAAAAATGTTTAGGAGTTTGTTAAGAAGAGACGGTTAGAGCTCGAATTTCGATGCCAGTAATAAGACCATAAAATAAGAGTGAATATTAGCTGTAAATGCTATTTCTCTTATTTGCAGAAATTCAAGGCAGTTATATTTCCAAGATATAATCCTTATAAGAACTGTATAGAATATACCTTATATATATATGTGACAAAAGTTATGAAAGTTCTCTGAGTAAAAATTTAAAAGAAATGAGTTTATCAATTACTTCACACTACATTATTTTAAACTAAATTTATTCAATATTAATTTACGGTATCATTAAAAATGAACCTTTAGATAGTGGTTGTAATTTAAATGTTATACAGAATTCATTTAGTGTTAATTATGAAAGTAGCCTAAGTCTAAAATTTAAAGTAATACTATAAATATAACTGGAGAATAGCGCGTTGCCCTCTTTGACGCGTTTCTGACCTACATAATAAGCCGGTACAATAAATGACAATCAAATAATGACAAAATTTGCCAATTCATTCCGGTGTATCTAACAATATAATTCAGATAGAAATACCGCAGACGTATCTGTCTCTTGGCTGCAAATTCAATGGATGAGATTTTGGAAAAATTAACCTTATAAAATGTACTATAAAACTTCTTTAGATGATTCTAAATTCCATGTTTTTGATCTTTCACCTAAAAAAGGAAGACAAAAATATACGGAAATATTACAATACTTCCATTATACGCCATTATTAGACCATTAATGAAGAAAAACATAAAGATATTAAGTGTTTACTACAATACATCCCTCCAGTTTTTCAGGAACATTTTAAGAATCTTAAAACCTCGAAATGAAAAAAATGGATAACTTTTAAAAATAATTAATAAATGTTTATGAATAATTTTATTAAGGTTATTGTTTCAAATAAATCTCATAGTTCTTTATTGCTTTAAGTCATTTGTAGGACATTCAGTTAATTTCAGAAAATAATCAGAAAATGGTCTAAGTCAATTCAAGCTTTAAGAACAACATTTTCGTATGAAATTCAGACAAAATTCCATATTCATAATAAATTTCCATTATTCAACACACACAAAAATTGTAAATTAAAATATCGTACAGAGTAAAAATATTTTTTAATTCGTTCAAATGCAATTCATTAAATATCTCGAAACAAGAAATATATCTTTTAGACGACTTTCATAATTATGTGCACATCTATTTATGAAATTACATAAATAAATAAATGAATAAAAATATAATAATAAAAGAAAAAAAAATCTGCTTACATTAGCGAAATTATCGATCATCAATCAGGGAGGGGGAAACAGGTTTCTTTATCAACGATATTCTATGTAAAAAGAAAATTAATAATAATAATAATAATAATAATAATAATAATAATAATAATAATAATAATAACATAAATTAAAAATAAATATAGAAAATAAGAAAATTACAATGAAAATTTGTAATGATAATAATAATAATAATAATTATTATTATTATTTATTATTTTTTTTCCCCTTTTGCGAAATCCGAAGATCTCTCAAAAGGAGAACAGAAATTGCGGAATCCAGGTTACGGATTCCACCAGCCCGACTGATGGGTATGTGGGACTCCCGAAGCCTACTTACTAAACCGCTATCTCCTTTAGTTCTTCCCGTAAACATGTACAATGTTGATATTACTTCTATGTTTAAGGATCCGTCAGTTTGCGTCTATTCGTTCTGTCTGTTCTTTGTCTTCGTGTCAGTCTTTCTGTTCTTTTATTAAAGCAGCCGTCTGCCTTTTTTTGTCTTAGTATCGTCTCTATATATGTGGCCATTATTTCCCCCACTATGTTGTATTGAGCATCACCTCGGCGATGTTGTCTTGGGTGATGGTTCCAACGGTCGTTTCGAGTCTTCGTCTATGTGCTGTCCAGCGGTCAAATTCGAAGAACGTATGTTCCGCGTAGTCTCGTTCGTGTTTGCAGTATTTCCAGTCCTGTGTCTGTACTTTGTTCATGCTGTAAAGGTACCGTCTAAAGTAATCGTACCCTGTCAGAAGCTGGGTAACGTAGAAGTTTACGTCGTGGAATTCCCTCCAAAGACATGGTTCCAGGTCCTTTATTAGCCGTCTTGTCCAGTTGTCTGTTGTTCCGTCTGTCCATCGTTGTTTCTATGCCGATATCGTCCTGCATCTTTCCGTTGTTGCTGCCTCCTGCCATCTCGTTTCCGCGCTCCTCTCGTGTATTCTCTTGCGCTCGAACGCCAGGAGGTCCACAAAGATTACGCCCGCCACTTCTAGGACAGCTTGTGCAGAAACAGTCCGGTAGGAGCAGACGATCCTTAGCGCACCTTGTCTCTGTAGCGTCATCATTGTTTGGCAGTACGTTCTGGTCTTTAGGGCGTCTGCCTAGATCTCCGCGCCGTATAACAGAATCGAGTGGGCCGTCGTCATTAACAGTTGTCTTTTCCCCGGTCTTGGTCCAGTTGTTTTTGCCATCAGACGGCTTAAGGATGAAATCCTCTCTGCCGCCTTCCGGGTAGTCTTTTTGATGTGGGGCTGGATGGTCAGCTTCGTATCTAGGGTCACCCCCAGATACCTAACTTCCCCTCTGGTCACGATTTCGTCGGTCCCAACTGTCATGGGTAGCGTCGTCTGTATCTGTCTCCTTGAAAGTAACATGAGTTCCGTCTTTTCCGTTGCAAGTTGCAGTCCGTGATCGGTCATCCATCGTTCAACACGTCTTATTGTCTGGTTCAACTTGTATTGCGCCAGCTCTGGGGTCCGCTCAACGATCACCGCCGCCATGTCGTCAGCGTAAGCGACGAGAACCACGTCGATCGGGAGCTGCAGTCTGAGCAGGCTGTCGTATACGTTCTACAATCCAAATATGATCCCTGCGCGACCCCCGCGGGTATTTGTTCGTAGATCCTCCGTTGTCTCGTCGTCGTCTGTTTCTCAAGTAGACGTTACCACGTATAGCTTCTGAGCAGGCTGTCGTATACGTTCTACAAACCAAATATTGATCCCTGCGCGACCCCCGCGGGTATTTTCTATCTGTCCTTCTGTTGTCTCGTTAGTTATTCGTCTTTTCTCAAGTAGTCTTTACTACCCGGACCAAGTATGAGGGGGGAAAATGAAATCGCCTCTCAGCGCCTCCAATATGTCCACCCACCTCGCCGAGTTGAAAGCATTCCGTATATCTAGTGTCGCTATGAGCACGATTGGCCGCATTACAAATGCATGACAATTCCATGACAATGTCTTTCCGTGTCTCTAAAAGTGTCGATCACTTTTTGAATCGCTTCAATTGTTGATCGACAGTTGTTGATCTGAAGCCAAATTCCATGTCTGAAAGCCCACCTCCGGCCCCTATCGCGTCATTTAGTCTGGGTCTCAGTAATTGTTTGTATAGTTTTCCTGTCGTGTCAAGTAATCTCAGCGGCCGGCAGGCCGATAGCATGCTGGGATCCCCCTCACTCTTGGGGATAAGTACCAGCCTCGCTACTTTTTACCGATCGCTGAAGGTACCTGCTGTCAAGCACTCATTGTACAGGTCGAGAAATATCTCCGGCCTCAGTTTGACCATCAGCCGGATAATCTCTCCAGGTACTCCGTTTGTCCTCGGCGCCTTTCCTACCTTCATCGCCTTGGATGCTCTGTTGAGATCTCTTACGGTAAAGATAGGGGCTGCTGGTGTCTCCGTGTCGTCCGTGCTTGTCAGGTGTGTCGGGAAAAGTCCGTCAACGATCCGTCGTGTGATTTCGGCGTCTTTGAGTTCCGGCGGAGCTCGGGTCCCTAGCTTGCCGGTTACAATCTTGTAGCCGGTTCCCTAGGGATCCCGGTCTACCTCCTCGCAGAGCTTCTTCTAGCACTGCGACTTACTGTCTCTGATAGCCTTCGTTAGCGCTTTTCGCGCTTTCTTATAAGCGACTTGAAGGATTTTCCTTTCGGGTCTTCCGCGAGCCCTTGTGACCCGTCGTTGCTTCGCCAAGCTAGTTTTTCGCAACTGGGCTATCTCGGCCGTCCACCAGTACTGTGGTTTTCTGTGTAGTACGTTATATCGCTTCAGCATTGTGCTATTGCACAGCTGTTTCGTCAGTTTTGTTGTCTCTTCCGTCAGTCACTCCCCCCTTTGCCGGCTAACCAGCTCCGGGGGGACTTTTGTTATCGAGGCTGGTGTGCCACCATCTCCTTCGAAATTTCTGTACGTCCAGTTTGTTAACGTTGAACGGCGGGGGGTGCTAAGTCCTTTCTGTGTCGTTGTTGTCGGTCCTGTCACCACGAAGGCTATGTACTGGTGTTCGCTGGCCGTGTAGTTCTCGATCACCCTCCATCGCCTCACCTATGTCAACAAACTGTCTGATGTCATCGTAACGTCTGATAAAGAGTTGCCGAACCCTGGTCGTCAATATATCGGTACGTTTCCTGTGTTTGCTACGACTAGGTCTAGCTTTGCGGCCATCTCCAGTAGCCGTCCGCGTCTGTTTGTTCTCGTCGATCCCAACTGATCATCCTCGCGTTGAGGTCCCCTGCAACTGCGACGTCTTTGGGCAGATCCCTGATTCCGTCCTCGAGGAGCATCACCTTCCTCTCGAATTCCGCCAAAGTGCAGTTAGGGGTCAGGTAGACGCTAACGTACGTGACAGCGCCGATCCTGACCTATACATAGTCGTCGCTAACTCCGCAGCCTGTAATTCGTGATCGAGCAGCGCCCCTTACCTATAGCTTTTGTCTCGGTCTCGTTCGTGGTCCATTTCTGTGTCGTCTTTGTCCTGTATTGTTTGCATATTATCAGTATGTCCTCGTCGTGTTCGTCGGCTATCTGGGGAAGTAGCATGTCTGCTGTCCTTCTTTTGTTCAGGTTTCCCTGTATTATCCTGTCTCGCTTTCTACATTCTTCCAGTGCAGCCTGGAAAACCGCACAGATCCCGGATCCCGCGAGATGTCACCGTGCCCCGCCTCAGTGCACAGAGGACAAGACGGCCCGTTCTTGCAGTCCGCTGCAAAATGTCCCGTTTAACCGCATTTTCTGCAGCTTTTTGTCCTGTCCACCCTTGAGCAATTTGTTCTTGTGTGTCCGTATCCCAAACACCTATAGCATTTCGTCGCAGATAGTCATTTCCGGACACGGTAACGCATCTATCCGATTCCGATCCGTCCTCGACTAAGCAGCACCCTTGCTTCGTGCGATTCAAGCTCGCACACCGCCATATATTGCTCGTTTTGGTTCAGACCGAAGATTTGGACACCAAAGTCCGCACTTATCCTGTTTCCCGTTGCAAGGCCTGTCTTACGTCGTCATTAATAGAAACGCAGTCGATGTCCATGATCTCCTCGATTTTGAGTTCGATAAAATCTATATTTTGCTGAATCTTCAATTATAAATGTTTTTTCTAATCAAGACATTGTACCAGATTAAGTACGCAATTTGTTAAACCAAGACAAAATCATTGATCAGAAATTACCAGAATCAGATGTACCAACTATTAATTCTAACTTTTTAGACTAGTTAATAATTATTCATTATACTAGAGAAAGTTGATATGGATCTACATCCATTTATTCTTTGTTCAATCGTTAGAAAATACAAACGTGTTTATCTACAGCTACCGACATATAAGTAATTAAATAATAATTACGTTGAGATACAATGTAACGTACGTAAGGTTTATATCTCAAATACAAGGGTGAGCGATCAGAGTCCTAGCGAGGTAACATTGCACACCACGTGGGTAACCGTGGTAAGCCTATTGCAAGAAGTTTTGACCATGAAAATTATTAATATCTAACCTCTTAAAATCGATAATTACGACAACAGATTCATTATTTAAAATACCCAAATAGGGGTCAAACGTCGATGAAAACAAAGCATTCCTTTAACCTTGCTCGTACAGAAAAGAGAATAATCGAATAGATAATATAAACTCGTGTATTGAAAGTGAGAAGGATACAGACTAGGAAGATTCGCAAAACTAGATTTCCGCTAAATGAACCAAGTTACAAAACTTAAAAAAACGCCAGATAAGTTAACAAAAACAACAATAATTACTCTTCCGTACCATTACCTACAAAATGGCTCAAAGACATACCCATAAGCAACTCTTATGATATACTCGATGACTCATTAGTAAGTCAAAACACTACAAAAAAAGTAGGAGAAAAAAAAGCAGTAAAACCACCACCAATATACATCGACGCAGAAATAATCGACCCTCTGCTCGAGTTACTGGATGAAACAGCTGGTAAAAACAATTATGTAATAAAACAACTTAAGGACAATCAAGAGAAAGTTCAAACTACAACACCAGATACATTCAGAAAGATAATAAATGCACTAAAAACTAAAAACGCAGGATATTACAAGAATTAAGAAAATAACGAGAAGAGCTATAAAATCGTAATTCGAGGACTTCATCCCAAGTTTAATATAGTTGAAATAACAAATGAATTAGACAAACTTGTCAATAAAGTAAGATCATCAAATATTATAACAAAATTCGATACCAAAATGCTGCTACCTTTATTTTTTATTGAACTATCTCCTCAGGATAATAATAAAAACATATTCGAGAATAATAACTAGCTTAATACAATAATTAAATTTAGACTACATAGAACTAAAAGAAAAATAAACCAATGCACACGAGGGAAAGCCTATGAAAACAAAAAAATTACTGCAACAAAAATCCTATCTGTGTAACATTTGCAAAAAAACATTTAACATTCTTTTCTCAAGAGGGCAAATTCAAAAAAGTAATGTGTAAGCTGCAACGGTTACCATCTAGCAAATTAATATAAAAGGTGTCAGACAAGAAAACTACTACAACAAAAATTGTTTCCTACGCTAAAAAAAAGTATTAAGAAAACCTATTCTAGACGATCCTTACAAAGAAATTTGCTGCAATAAACAAAACGTAAATGCCAACAGGGAAAATACAGAAATAGTAGAACTCAGCGAATCAAGAAGAAGCTACGCTGAAGTTACCAAACGAGCACGTACAAATGTTTAATACCTAATTACTGAGAAAAAATCGGACATTAAAGAACTATTAAAACAGTCAATTAAAAATACCGAAATCAAAACAACAATGATAATAGAGAAACATTCTCTCTTAAAACAAACAATGCAACAAAATACAACAACGCTACAACTATTACCAAATAAGCGACTTAATAACAAATAATGCATACACAAATAAAAATAGCGGTTTGAAACAGCAATGCATTACAAAAACGAATTCAAGAAACCAAAGCATTCGTACAAACGCATGATATAGACATTCTACTAGTATCTGAAACTAATCTCACAGATAGAAACTATATAAATAATCCATACTACACCATCTATAACATAAAAAATCCTTCAGGTAAAGCGCATGGTGGAACTGCAATAATTATTAAGAACGAGATAAAATATTATCTACACAGTAAAACAGTCCACGATTACCTTTAAGCCAATACAATTACTTTATGAACTCAGGATAATTCACATAAATTTTTTGCTATTTAGGCACTGTCAAAATTCAAAATTACAAACGATCAATGAAACAACTTTTTTAAGGCATTAAGTAATAAATTTATAGCAGCTTGCGACTTTAACGCCAAGCATCCAAATTGGGGATCAAAAACAACTTCACCAAGAGGTAAAATTTTAAACTCATATATAACAAATGCATATCTAGACATCCTCACGACAGATGAACCCACATACTGGCCATTAGGTTCTAATAAAACTCTCGACTTAATAGACTTCGGCGTCCTAAAAGGTCTAAGCCTAATTTACTTCAAAACTGACTCATAACTTGATCTCAGTTAAGACAATTCACCTATAATAATAACTGATCAAAGCAAACCTATCCTATATAAAAAAAAAACTGGTGTGTGTACTTATGTACACACATGAGAAATTAACTTCTATGCCGTACCAAAACGAATATAACCTTAACAATTACTTCAAAAAAATAACTTAAAAAAATAATAATAAGGAAGAATAAAAAAAAGAATAAAAAATATAAAAATATAGATATCAGTTCACACTAAATATAAGAGAGATATATCAAATTACTTCACGCGTCAACAGCCACAACGCGGTTACAGCATTAGTTCTCGCTTTGATCATTTAAGTAAAGCAGCGCTGAGCACGATTAGTATTTGGATGGGTGACCCGCTTGAGAAAAAAAGGGGAAGAAGAAAAGAAGACAACTTAATGCCGTATACTTGAAATCGCTTTGCCGCGCGTCGTAAATACTGACAAACTTCATGGAGTCGTTTTTCCAGACGCTCGGAACAAAATCACTCCCCATTACATTTTCCCAACGCGCCAAAAGAAGTATCCTTCAAAAATTACCAACGCTGTGCAATGGGAGCACATATGGGATGATCTTAAAGAAACTTTAAATCCAAATTAAACTATAATATTCAGCTCAAGACTTCTACAAATAGACAAAGCATTCAACAATTTAACAGATGCTATACAACAAGCAGGATTAGCATCTACATTTCAAAATGTTTCATCCAGGAAAATTCTGTCATATCCTACATTATTTTTTATAAAATAAAATTAAAAGGCAAGTAAAAGCTAGGAGGCAGAAATATTAAACAAGGAGTAATTAAAGACTACTAACAAAGTAACCAAAGATTTTAAGCATTGCATACGGGATAAAAACAATGAGAATTCAAAAATACCTTAAATAACTTTCATCTCACGAAGATTCAAATTACTCTCTCTGGAAAACAACTCTCTGGAAAACAACTCTCTGGAAAACATGTATTAATTATAAATATAATATATAATTTAATATTATATATAATATATATATGTATAT
>NW_025113173.1:955762-957288 GCF_010416935.1 Polistes fuscatus | reverse complement strand
GGTTTTATTTACGATGTTTTCAGTCGAAGCGAACGTAAATTAGACTAAAAGCCGTGCCCAAATTAGCGTCATGTTACGTATAAATCCATTAACGTCGGTCGGACCTTCAATCTCTCTCTCTCTTTCTCTCTACCACCCCTTAAAATCCCCACCCCTTTTTCCACCCTTTTCTCCTCGCACTGTTTCTCCTCTTTCTCTTTGGATACAAAGTACACTGGCGAGCTTTTTCTCGATTCTAGGGGTAACTGAATATCCCATTGGGACTATTCTACATACATACACACACACACACACACGTACATATACATATATTTATACGTATTACTTGTATATAATAATAAAAATAATAATAATAATGAGATAATAATATATATGGACAGTTTATTATGATAACGGTGTGTAAAATACGTGTGTGTATGTGTAAGTCAGTTGATTGTGTTTGTTTTTGTGAAATATTTCTCTGAAGTTATATATTTATACCGTTTATATTCGTATATACCGAATTTATCGTTATATTCATAAACATTGTTTTTATTTCTCTTGTCTCGTGTTTACAAATCATAGACAACGACTTCACTCACGCGATTTATGTATTTAGTTCATGAATTATGAATTATTATGTCTGTTATTCTTCGACAGTTTAACTGTTAAGACGTATTAATATGGGATTTAACCGAGATCAACTGATTTATTACAGAATAAAAATTTGAAATTCTTTGAGATGCGGATTAAAAGGGTAATGCAGTGTGGGCGATGCATTTATTAATTGATTTAGATTATTTCAATGATAATTATTGAATTTTTACAGTGCAACAATTCAATGAAAATTAATTAAAAGAAGAATCTGCATCTCATTCAACAATAAAACATTTTTTATTAGAACATAGAAAATATAAGACATAATTTTGATGAAACCTTGGTTTTAATACACATCTCGTGTATCATGTTAAAACATTTCAGACATAAACGTGAGTGATCAATGCAATCAGGAATAGGAAGGGGGCAGGGGGGGTGTTTAGTATTCGATCATATTTTTTTGATTTAATTTTTAGCAAATTTTTCGTTCAAAACTTTAAACATTGTTGAAAGTGTATACTTATACGAAATATATAAATATATATATAATAATTCATTTGTTAATTTCTCTTTCGAAAATGGTATTTAAATAAATGATTAATATTAAAAATCGTTGTGTTGTTCTTTTTGTTACAGGCATTCCTCGAAATGGCCGACGAGAATGCTGCTGCCACAATGGTTACGTATTATGCCTCGTGCATAGCACAACTTAGGGGCAGAGCAGTTTATGTTCAATTCAGCAATCATCGTGAATTAAAAACGGATCAGGCACACAGCAACAACGCGGTCAGTAGCCCTACAAATGATGAGGGGC
This sequence comes from Polistes fuscatus, assembly GCF_010416935.1. Classification (NCBI taxonomy): domain Eukaryota; kingdom Metazoa; phylum Arthropoda; class Insecta; order Hymenoptera; family Vespidae; genus Polistes; species Polistes fuscatus. The sequence goes on along the minus strand of NW_025113173.1, from coordinate 955,898 downwards.
ACGCATCGAAAGTCAGTACCACCATTCACACTATATTTACTTTTTCTAATCGCTTTTATATTTTTAAAATTAATAATATCATTATTTATTACTTATTATTATATTATATTATAGATTTTCATCTCATTATTTTACT
>NW_025113173.1:953683-955662 GCF_010416935.1 Polistes fuscatus | reverse complement strand
ATCAAAAAAAAAAACAAAAAAAAATATTTTCAAAATAATCTATAAAATAAAATATAACACAAACATAAAAAAAAAAATAAAAACACAATACAAAAAATAGAAACACAATATTAAATTCGTTAAATCAGTGAATACAAAACATACGAACAAAGTTAAATATTTTCGATGAAAATTGTGAAACGTTCGTGAAAGTAACGAACATTGGCAATGATCCAATGCAAAAACTCATTATTAACAATTCCACGATTTGTTTTCAACTTTCATCGAAATTCGTTCGTAGAGTAATCATTTTAAAAAGGTTCTTTTAAACAGTGCCACGACACAAACGTATAATTTGTAACTGCGATCGAGTTTACCTCGTATTGAATCGAGTATAATATTTATTTATATATACCCAGTGTAGTTTTGGTTTCCTAGAGAATTACACAATGATCATAGACGATGTTAACAGCCCCTCGTACTTTCTACGTTTTCTAGAAAAGGTGGTTGGTTTTTAACATGCAACCATACATGCAAACATACGTGCATGCATAAATGCATAAATGCATGCATGCATGAAACCTAATAGACTCGTATTTAATTAAATCATAATATACATACATATATATATAGAACACATTGTATAAATACATTTAAAATCATGTTACTTTAAATAAATATCGATTTAATAAAAATTAGGTCAATTTATATATCGAGGTGGTAAATTTTTAAATATCAATTGTGCATACAATTTTATGCATCACACAGTTTGAACTAATTCGTATTATTTATAAAATTTAAAATGATATTTGAATTTTATTATAATAACAATTGTAGTTTTTTTATTTTATTATTATTATTTTATTATTATAATTATTTATGTTATTTTATTTGATAACAATTGTAGATTTCTTTCATTTATGATAATTGGGCAGGAACTTATTGCAATCGTTCATATATACAGGGTGTTCTTATTTTAATTTCAAATAACGTCATGTGAAATAATTAATAAATTTTAAACTTGTTGATTATTTTTATAATTATGATCACAGATATGAATTCAAGATCATCAAATAAAATATTTATTAGTATAATTCTATAATTTAGATAATAAGAATATTAACAGATTTATATTATATTACAAAATAATTGAAATTATTTTATATATTCTTCTAAACGATTACATTTAATTTAAATTATAAAAACACACAAAATATTTGAATATTATTTATTGGAAATTTTTGAAAATGAATATCCATTGAAATCAATTTATGTTTGATTCGATTATATATATTTAAATCATAAATTTATAATTTAAATCATAAAAACACACAAAATATTTGAATATTATTTATTGGAAATTTTTGAAAATGAATATCCATTGAAATCAATTTATGTTTGATTCAATTATATATATTCAAATCATAAATTTATAATTTAAATCATAAAAACACACAAAATATTTGAATATTATTTATTGGAAATTTTTGAAAATGAATATCCATTGAAATCAATTTATGTGTTGAATTAGTTCAATTAATAATCTTTGATTGACGAATTAATCCTGGAACACCTTGTGTATATAATACAAATGTAAATTCAATGGAAAAAGACAGGAAAATCGTGCTTTCGCACGGTTAGGTATCGTGGTGATCGAGTCCGAACATTTCGAATTACGAGGGCGTCGAGGTCAACGTGAGAGATTGGCCTCTCTCGATTCCGTAGGATTGGTTCTTCTATACTAACTATAACAATCTAGTTGTTTATTCATCGTGAGTAAAGGAAAAGGGCGAAAGTTATCCTTGGAAAGTAATTTCAAATTAACAAAATTATAATAAATCATATATATTATTATTATTATTATATTAAAGATTATAATAAATAAATAAAAAATATATAAATTATAATAAAAATATAAATTATAATAAAAATATAAATTTTAATAAAAATAAAAAAAAAATTATAATAAATAAATAATAAATATATAAATTATAATAAAT
>NW_025113173.1:950431-953583 GCF_010416935.1 Polistes fuscatus | reverse complement strand
ATAATTATTATTATTATCAAATGTGGAAAATTTTTGAATTATCTACTTTAACGGAACAAATCAGTTAAATTCATAGATTAGCTAGGTAATGTGCACATTAACGATAACATATGTATATATATATATTTATTAATTTAATTAATTATTATAATTATTATAACGTTTCGCATCGTCGAGTGCAACATGCAATTCATTTTTGTTGTATTTTTATTTCGATTTTTTTTTTTTATTGTTTTATATAAACATGAAAAAATACCTTGGTCATTCTGGTCTTGGATTTCTCCTATTTTATGGTGTTCCAACGTATCTTGGATAGGTTAACTCTTCCGCTTTTACGATTTTAAAATATCATCTCGTTAAAGCGTTCGTTATCGATACTCGTTAGCGTCATCGATGATTAACGTTTCTGATCGTTATCGCATTGGATAGATCATTTTGCTTGGATATAGATCATTTCATTCGAATGCTTTCTTTATACGATCCTTTCAACACGACTTTCATATAATATCTATGTAAGTATGTTAGTATATGTATGTGTATGGTATTTATAAGATCAGGATATGTAATATTTATAATTAAATATCAAATTTAAAATGAAAATAATATTTAATTTGATAACGATCACACGATCATTATTTATATTTAATTAAATATTTTTAGATAAGCTAGGAAAAATTGTTTTTTTTTTTTTTCATGAAAAATCAATTTAATAGAAAATATTTTTTAATTAATTAAAAAAAAATATATAAATAATTCGAAATGTGACGTATATTATGCATACATTTTTTGTTGACCAATAAATTTACCTAAAGGTATAGATCTTAGTTTATTTTTTTTTATAAATATTTTACATTTATTAGATTAGTATTCACGATAAAATAATAGTGCATACAAATAAGAAAAAATCAATTTAATAGAAAATACTCATTCCTTAATTAAAAAAAAAAGAAATATAAATAATGCAAAATGTGTTGTATATTTTCTGTTGAAAAATAAATTTACCTAAAGATAGATCTTCTCGTTTCTTTTTTTATAAATATTCTACATTTATTAAATTAGTATTCACGATAGAATAAAAGTGCATACAAATAATATTAAATTAAAAATTGAAACAATTCAATGTGATATTAAATTATTTGTATACTTAAAAAACATTATTCGTAAATATCGATAATTAATTTTATACAATAAATATTTATTATTAATTAATAAAATATATATACACTAATCAAATGGAAAGTTATAACGTTTAATTTTAAATTAAAAAATTATATATTATATATTCTATACAAATTAATTAAATAACTAACTTAAAAGAAAAATAACTAACTTTAATTAAATAACTTTTTAATTAAATAACTAATTAATTAAATAACTAATTAATTTGTATATATATATATATATTGTATTATATAAATAAAAATATTCGTGAGAGAGAAATAAATTCTTGATAAAAGTTAATTTAATTCACCTCTTAAGAATGCGGATAAAATACTGTGAAATATAAACGGAACACGTCCTCCTATTCGACATTTTCTTAAAGATCGTGGGTGTGTCCGAGTCAATTGGCAGAATTGCTTAGGTTAAATGCAACGATAATCTAATCGACTTATACTTCCTTTTCATACCTAAATCAAATAATAGTAGAAGGATAGTACGTTACGCGAATTCATGGATAAATAAAATGAAACGAGAAGAAACAACAAAATAGAAGAACAAGAAGAACAAGAAGAAATGATGATTATGATTATAATTATGATTGGTAGTGTTCGTTGATATTTTCAATAAAGTTAATCGAAAATTTTCATTGATAAAAAAAATTACAACTATGAATAGATGATATGAGTCAACAAAGCTACCAATTATATCAATCGATTTTATCTCACATCCGTAAATCTAATTTTATTTTACATTCGATAATACGAACTCAATGATAACTCGTTGAATATTTTTTTCAATCCAATTTTCTCCTAATACAAAAAATATTAAATTAAATTATATATTAATTATAAGATTTATTTATTTATTAAAATATTATATATTAATAATATTAAATTAAACGAACAAATTTTAGATTGTTTATAAAAGAAAAACTTCACACACACACACATAAAAATTGCAAATGACATCAATCATAAGTATATATTATTTTTTTTTTAAATGAAAATAATGGAGGTGGGTGGTGGGGAGGTGAGTCATAATATAATACCTTCCTCAATGATAACTCGTTGAATATTATTTTCAATCCAATTTTCTCCTAATACAACAAAATTAAAATAAAAAAAGGCATGAAAACATGAGAGAAGAAAAATAATAATTTGTATCGAAATTTTTAACGAGTATGAGAAAATTTTAAATATTTATTAATAAAGAAAATTATTATAAAACTCGTAATATTATATATTAAATTAAACGAACAAATTTTAGATTGTTTATAAAAGAAAAACTTCACACACACACATAAAAATTGCAAATGACATCAATCACATGTATATATTATTTTTTTTTTTAAATGAAAATAATGGAGGTGGGTGGTGGGGAGGTGAGTCATAATATAATACCTTCCTCAATGATAACTCGTTGAATATTATTTTCAATCCAATTTTCTCCTAATACAAAAAAATGAAAATAAAAAAAAGGCATGAAAACATAAGAGAAGAAAAATAATAATTTATATCGAAACTTATAACGAGTATGAAAAAATTTTAAATATTGTTTAATTATTAAAATTTTTATTGTTAAATATTGTTAAAGATTGTTTATAAAAGAAAAAATTCACACACACACACACACACAAAAATTGCACATGACATCAATTACATGTAAATATTTTTTATTATTAAATGAAAATAGTGAAGATGTTAGGGGAGGTGGGTGGTGGGGAGGTGAGTCATAATATAATACCTTCCCCTATTTACTTCGATCGAAAATAATTCGAATAAGATTAGCTTGAGAATTTCAGTGGTTCAGGAAGCGATGCATGGCACGACCGTGCCCAGTTATTTCGGATCTTGCACTTCTTCTCTGCACTATGGGTCACATCACATAATAACGCGGAATGAATTTTCCCTTGGAAAATCATTAATCGCAACCTACGATCATTGATCGCGTCAATTCTTTTTTTTCCAACGAAAAAAAATTTATTCCTTTTT
>NW_025113173.1:948508-950331 GCF_010416935.1 Polistes fuscatus | reverse complement strand
TTCTTCTTCTCTCGACTTTACGAAAAGAAGTAAAGAAGTAAAGGCCAACTAATAACCTCGGGCAAACAAAGTCAAAACGAAGGAGCAGAGGGGTCGGGGGACGGGGGCTAGGGAGTTTTGCAGGGTGGTTGCGAGGAGGGTTGAAAGGAACAGGGTGAACAAGGGGGGGCGGGTTGGGAAGAGGGACATTAATTTGTCCCTCGGTGATATCTTGGTACACACCTTAAACGGTAAATATTTTTCAAGAATTTTCTTATTTCGTTTCTTCTTCTCTTCCTTATTCTCTTTTACGTTTTCAATATATACCAACTGTCCACGAATAATGTATATTTCTAGGGGAAAAAACAAATATTTATAATATAATTTGTGATAATTATACGACGAGTGTTTCTTTTTTCTTTACTCAAATATTTTGAGTCTATCTCGAAGTTTTCGAACGAACGAAGTGTTAAATTCATTTGTTTTTCTTTTTTAATATCTTATGATTTTTGTTTATTTTGAGTATGGATCATGTAATATTTCTTTTTTTAATTAATCAAGAATTTATTATACCATTTACTTCGTCTTAAAATTTTTGAAAACGTAATATTTCTTTTTTGTAGACAAGAAACAAACAATATAAAGTAGAAAAAGAAAAACAATCTTTAGGAATTGATCGTAGAATATCGTAGAATATCGTAGAATGGTCTTCGAACCAACGAAGTGTTAAGTTCATTTGTTTTTTGTTTTAATATTTTATGATTTATTATACCATTTACTTCGTCTTAAAATGTTTGATAACGTAATATTTCTTTTTTGTAGACAAGAAACAAACAAATATGAAGTAGAAAAAGAAAAACAATCTTTAGGAATTGATCGTAGAATATCGTAGAATATCGTAGAATGGTCTTCGAACCAACGAAGTGTTAAGTTCACTAGTTTTTTGTTTTAATATTTAATGATTTTTGTTTATTTTGAGTGTGGATCATGTAATATTTCTTTTTTAATTATTAATAAATTTATTATACCATTTGCTTCGTATCTTTTATTCTTTTTTAGCTGTAAAAAAATGGAGAAAGTCTTAAAATGTTTGAGAACGTAATATTTCTTTTTTGTAGACAAGAAACAAACAATATGAAGTAGAAAAAGAAAAACAATCCTTAGGGATTGATCGTAGAATATCATAGAATGGTCTTCGAACCAACAAAGTGTTAAGTTAATTTCTTTTTAAATAATTTATAATTTCATTCAATTTCAAATTGATCATATAAATATTTTCTTTTATTAATCAAGAATCTATTCTACCCTTTTTTTCGTATCTTTTATTCTTCTTTAGCTGGAAAGAAATGGAGAAAGCCTTAAAATGTTTGATAACGTAATATTTCTTTTTTGTAGACAAGAAACAAACAAATATGAAGTACAAAAAGAAAACCAATCTTTAGGAATTGATCGAAGAATATCGTAGAATATCGTAGAATATCGTAGAATATCGTAGAATAGTCTTCGAACCAACGAAGTGTTAAGTTCATTTGTTTTTTGTTTTAATATTTTATGATTTTTGTTTATTTTGAGTGTGGATCATATAATGTTTTTTTTTTAATTAATCAAGAATTTATTATACCATTTACTTCGTCTTAAAATGTTTGAGAACGTAATATTTCTTTTTTGTAGACAAGAAACAAACAAATATAAAGTACAAAAAGAAAAACAATCTTTAGGAATTGATCGTAGAATATCGTAGAATATCATAGAATAGTCTTCGAACCAACGAAGTGTTAAGTTAATTTCTTTTTAAATAATTTATAATTTCATTCAATTTCAAATGGATCATATGAATATTTTTT
>NW_025113173.1:939503-941888 GCF_010416935.1 Polistes fuscatus | reverse complement strand
ATAATTAATTATATTATTGTACTAATATAAATAATAAAGTTATTTAAATTAGTTATATTTTTAATTATTTAATAAAGTAAATGAGTATATTTTTCATGATTATTTTGAAAAATTACATTAGTATATTTTTAATTATTTAAAAAATAATAAAAATTTGAATAATAAAATTATTTAATATACTATATTATATAATTAATTATAATTAATTATATTATTGTACTAATATAAATAATAAAGTTATTTAAATTAGTTATATTTTTAATTATTTAATAAAGTAAATGAGTATATTTTTCGTGATTATTTTAAATTAATCATTTTTTCTTTTTGTTTTTCTTTAATATAGAAGATGGTAAAAGAAAAATATTAAACTTATATATATATTATTTTGCAGAGAGATAAATAAAACAATATGTATTTAATATTGATTAGTAAGATCAATCATTTCGATTTAAATTAAAATTAAAATTGTATTATTTATAAAGAATTCGATATCGTATGAAAATAAATACGATAAATAATAATAAAATAAAAATTTTATAATAATATTAATAAAATTAATAATAATAAAAATAAAAATATAAATTTGCGTTTTAAGACCGGGAAAAAAAAGAAAATAATAGGAAAACCTCGATCATCCTTCCTTTCCAATGAAATGATATAAAAAATGGTAAGAAAATTTACTATGAAATATTCATTTGAATTCATTAATATCAGATGTACATATATATGTATGTGTGTATGTGTTAGATCGAAATAGAGTAAATTTAGAAGTTTTTCAGGTGTGCAGTAGTAAACTTTATTCGAGTAGATAGTACGCAGTAATTTTGAAAGTTCTTGAATATCATAGAAAAGAAGAGACTTCATATTAATTTGTAGATATCGTAGATTAAAACATCTTAATTTTATCTAACGTTATTTTCATTCTTCTATGTCTATTTTATCCGTTTTCTTTTTTATATCTATTTTTTCTCTATTTTTTCTCGTTCGTTCTTTTTCTTTTTTTTTTTTTATTATTTCGTTATAATTCATTTATAATAAAATCAGCATCGAAGCTTCCTTTTTCTCATTTCTCGAATCCGTCACACCTCCGGTTAGTATAAAATAGTCTACCTACGATAATGAAGTCCCAACGAAAACACTTAAAATGCAAATCACGAGCGACGCGTTAGAAAGATTTTAATTATACGTTTGCACGCACGTAATATTACGTTAGCATACGTGTGTATATGTGTATGTGGGTGTGTGCGTGTTTTTTGCAATTTAAGTCAGTATTATATAGATTTTAACTATTCGCATTATTGCTTATGTAAAACGTGACGACAATCCATCCGCACATATGTGAACACGATTTTTATTCACAAAAATTTAACTAAATCCCCACTTTATTCCGTCCACCTTCCTTCCCCGTTTCCACTTCCCGTCTATATAAACAAAATTACTTTTTTTTAAATATAAAACGCGAGTAAAAAATCTATTGGAAGAAAATAAAACGAAAAAAAAGAAAAAAAAAAGAAGAATAAAGTATCTTAACAAGGATTTTTTTTACACTCTTACGAAAATTGTATTCGACGAAAGTTGTATTTTACGATGAAGTTTAAATACGTAAATTAAAAGATAACTTTTATTAAAAACACATGCATGCGTCCTCACACACGCACACATATGTATAAATACGTAGAAACTACTGAACATAATCTGGGGTTTAATCGCGAACCGGTAAATGCCCTTGTTTCAAGATAATCCTTTTCTCTCATATACTATCGAAATATACGGGGTGTTCAAAGTATTATTAAACAGATTATAAAAATATACAACAAGATTTCTCGTTTGAAAAATTCAAGATCGTTCTCCTTCCTTTCTAACTAATAGAATTGTATTAGAATTCTAACAAACAAAATTTTACGTAAATTTTTAAAAATAAAAACAGTATGTACTACTCTTTCCTTTATTTAATTTTTGTTTTCTAATATTTACCCATTTATAAGAAGAAAATAGCTGGTTGGTAATAGTTTGAACACCTTGTATACACACATACACAAATTCATATATATGTGTGTGTGTTCGTAATATTCTATACAAGTAATATAAGCGTGTCGATACGTTTCTAATCCTCGTATAATTAGGAAACAAAACACGTACCAACTAGATCGACTAGTGACCCTCAAGCATATACACACACACGTACACATATGTATTTACTAATCTATATACACATATATGAAAAGTATATATATATGCATAGATTATACATAGACCATACACTATCAGCCAAAAGTTTCCAAACCCTGTTCAAATTCTCCAAAAAATCGAGATATTTATAAGAAAGAAAACAAAAACAAAACAAAAAATCAGAACACCCCCCCCCCGTTCTAAATAATTAATAAT
>NW_025113173.1:870922-934311 GCF_010416935.1 Polistes fuscatus | reverse complement strand
AATATAATTAAAGTGACAAAAATGGATGTGTATATATAATCTTAAATCAATACGTTTAATCAATTGTTAAATTCGATAAAATCGAAGATTAACATTTGGAAAAAATCAAAATACAAATTTATAATTACGTTTAGATAAAACAATACAAAAATCTACACGTAACAACTTTAATACTATAATATAATATAATATTTTATAATATAATTTTAATTATATATATATTTATTTTATTATTTTATATTATTTATTTATTTATTTTTATTATATTATTTATTTATATTATTTTTTATATTATTTAATTTATAATATAATTTTTATAATATAATTAATACTATAATATAATATTTATTTCAAATTAATTAACACTCTCAATGTTAAACGCGAAATGATTATCTATGAGCACGCACATTTACACTTACGCACATTTACACTTACGCACATTTACACTTACACGCACATTTAAAAACACACGCATGTAGAAAACGAGTTGTTAGTTTTCCCTATCATCTATTTGACTAGCCTTTCATTTTAACGGGCGTTAACTTCTCATCTTCTACAACGGACAGGGATGATTGGGTGGTAGTAGGGTGAGAGGGGGGTGGGGATTCGTAGGGAAGGAGGGGGGATGGGATGGGGGGGGGGTACGTCTAACAAAAGTGACGTGTAATTTCGCAGCGACCTACATTTTAGTGGCGATTCGCGTGACGCACGACATTTTTAAAAGAGTTTTCCTCGTCGATCGTCATCCCCCCCTCTTCAACAACCAACCATCATCTGCCTCCTCCCCTCCCGCCCCTCCCCACCTTCTTCTATCTCGCGTACTTTTTTTTTCTTTTCTTTCTCTTTTTTTTTTTTTTTTTTTCTTTTTTTTTCTATTTTTTATATCATGTCTCTGTCAGTACTCTGTCGATAATTTACCCAACAACCCTTTTTCCATTAGATCAATTTTTGATACGTCGTTAACCACCTCAAAGCTTATCGGTAATAATTAAAAACATGATAGTTGGACGAGCGTATGTAAACGATATATTATAACGCGTATGTGTCGTTTAATCGTATGATAACACAAAAAAAAAAAAAAAAAAAAAAAAACACGTATTTCGGTTAGCACGCGAGGTAAACTTAAAACACGATATACTAAGAGCGTTAACGAAGATAATTAAAACGTTAATTTGGTTGTCCATGCGTTAATTACATTTCTACCCTCCCCTCCCCCCTCACCCCCTCACCTCACCACCACCACCTAGTAGAAAGGCCCTTCTGTAAACCGTTTCAACGGTATCGAGAATTTTGATTAACCGACGTTAGTTAATAAAAGAGAAGCCCCTGTATAAAACAGAGAGAGAGAGAGAGGGGGGGGGAGAGAGAGAAAGTAAAACATTTCGTAGGTCATCGAAATTTTATGAAGACTTAATTAAACTGTATCAACTATTTGCCTAGATCTCTTCTTCGGTTTATCTTGTTTCTTGTTTTGAAAAATTTGTTAACTTTTATATTCATTATTAAAAATCAAATTAACAAATTAAATTTATATATATATATATATATATATGCAGGAATTTTGGAAAAAACTTTGGTTTATCTTGTTTCTTATTTTATAATTATTTTTTGGTTTTTTCTATTTTTTTTAAATTTTTAACTTTATATTCATTATTATTAAAAACCGAATTAACAAATTAAATTTATATATAATATATGTATGCAGGAATTTTGGAAAAATCTTCGGTTTATCTTGTTTCTTGTTTTATATTTTTTTTTTTGGTTTTTTCTATTTTTTCAATTAGTTAACTTTATATTCATTATTATTAAAAACCAGATTAACAAATTAAATTTATATATATATATATATATGTATATGCAGGAATTTTGGAAAAACCTTCGGTTTATCTTGTTTCTTGTTTTATATTTTTTTTTGGTTTTTTTATTTTTTTTTAAATTAGTTAACTTTATATTCATATTATAAAAACCAGATTTAGATATACATTAAATTTATAATAGATATTATAGCAGGAGTTTTGGAAAAACTTCGATTTATCTTGTTTCTTGTTTTATAATTTTTTTTATGGTTTTTTCTATTTTTTTCTAATTTGTTAACTTTATATTCATTGTTATTAAAAACCAGATTAACAAATTAAATTTATATATATATATGCAGAAGAGTTTGAAAAAATATCTATCTTCGAATTAAATTAAAAATAATAAGAGGAAATAAAAAAAGAAAGAAGGAAATGGAAAAAGATCCTATTTAAATATAAAATATATTATTCAAATAATATTTAATATTTTAATTGTTAAATAATCATAATAATTATAGTTAAAATAGATCTCTTCTAGCTTATCACATTTCTATTTCTTTTTTTTCCTTCTTCATAAATTTTCCTTTTTTATTGAAATCCTTATAAATTCCTTCCCATTTTAAATATATTAAATAAATAAATTTATATATATATATAAAAATTCTTTTTCCTATTTTTGAGCGGTAGTTTCGTTTAAGAAGTTTTGTAACATCGACAAAAATCTAAGGAATTCAGAGGGACGAGGGGGCAGAGGAGGGGGGAAGAGGGTGGAAATAAAAAGTTAATCAATTTTATTCGACGATCTTTCATCATCTTTTTCTTTTTTTCTTTTACCCCCCATTTCCATCTTTCTCTAATACATTTAACGATTAAACATGATTGGAATATCGAGTTAAATGTAAATTGCACGCATCCTATGTGGACTATGTATATATATACTCTATGTATACATATATCTTTTCTTTCTCTATCCGTTTCTAGTGAAACTGTGGAAACTCACTCGTTTTCAATTACGAATATTTAGTAAGGACTAAACCAAGCATGAAACGTGACAATCGTTCTTAATTAATTCACGCTTCCTGTTTTCTCAACTATCATCGTTTAACAACCATCATGATTTTTTTTTTTTTCTATTATTTTCTTCACGTATTATATATATATATATATATGTGTGCGAGTAATTATGCGAGTAATTATGACAATTAACTGCTTACGATAAGTGAACAAATTAATAAATTGTAATTAAGTGCGAAATATTAGGTAAGAAAATTAGATTTAAAACAAAAAAAAAGAAACACAATATTTAATTTATTTGGTTACGTTAATTCGAAGTTACCAAAGTTTAAAATCCCCCTCCTACCCCCACCCCAAAAGAAAAAAAGAAAAAAAAAATGTTTATTCGATGAAAAAAGTGTATGCATCTGATATTATCGAAAAACTCACGAATGCTGGAATCAACGAAATTAAAAATTGTAAGCAAGTACTTTCATTATTATTATTATTATTATTATTATTATTATTATTATAACTGTTCATAAGAGGACGAGTTTGGAGTTCCATAGAGAAACATAAAAGAATCGAATGGTTTTACGTTGGAGTCGTTGAACGTCTCGTCGTTATTCGAAGGATTGCTGACATAGAATCTTTTGTGTGTCGTGCTTTCATTGGAAATTCGATTTTTCTTTTCAAAATGTTACGATCCCGTAATTTTACTCGGAAATATCGCTATTCTTTATTTTCCTTAATTAAAACTGGACACTAAATCTTAATGCGTTATATTACGTTTCATCTTATTATTATTATTATTATTATTATTAAATGTAATAATCATGAAAATGTAATTACGTTTGTATTTATTGATTTCAAATAATTATCTCGCAAATCGGACTGTTAGAAAAATCATTTCATTTTGTTTCTTTACTTTTTGTATTTTTTTTTCTGTACAGAAATTACACATTAGTCGCGTTTATCGATACCAAGTTTTTTTTTTTTTTAAATTAAAAAAATTGTTTTTTTATATTCTACCAATAGACACTACTGATGACGTGATTTAAAAAAAAAAAATAAATCCGTTTTGCGTTTTGATTTGTCTAATAGTTTTCCTTTTTTTTTTTTTGTCATCAAATTGAAATGGGGAAAATCAAAGAAAGAATTATCGTAGTGTTTTGCTTTTTCTATTACTGCGAAGGGATAAGGTTGAAAGGGAGATCAAAAATGATGTATATTGTTTATGAAGTTGATAAGTTCAGTGAACTCGAGGATTAAAATGACTTTTTCACAAATTTCATTCTGTTAATTTCGATAATGAAAGATACGTCAAGTTTTTGGTCGTTTTATTTTCAACGAGGATAACTAGCATAATAAAACGTCAGTGTGGATGCTAATTGTTGTTTAAAAACGTAAGAAATAATCGTTCAATTGATTTTATCAAATTAATTCGTTTAATTTGGTTTTATTTAATGTTAAATATTTTTTGTTGTCTACGCGTTAATATTACATTCATCTTTTTATTGAATTTTTATTCGATTTAAATTAGCAATAATATTTCAATGATTATAATTAATAAAAAAAATATATATATATAAATATTGTATAAATATTAACATTTTCTTATAGTACTTGTACTTGTAATAAGATAAATGAATTTTAGTGATAAATAAAAATAATATATAATATATATAAAATATTGTATAAATATTCGTATATTATTACAAGAATATTAAGAATATTTATTATTAAATAATTATTAAAAATAATTAATTATTCTTATATTATGTATTGTATACATATTCTTATATTATTTTTAACTGTAGTAAGATATAAATGAAATTACTATAGTGTATAATATACACAAATATATATAAATATAAAATATTGTATAAATATTAACATTTTCTTATTATTTTTACTTGTAATAAGATAAATGAAATTACTATAGAGTATAATATACAAATATATATGTATAAAATATTGTATAAATATTCTTATATTATTACAATAATATTAAGAATATTTATTATTAAATAATTATTAAGAATAATTAATTATTCTTATATTATTTTAACTGTAGTAAGATATAAATGAAATTATATAGTGTATATATACACAAATATATATATATATAAAATACTCTATAAATATTAATATTTTCTTATTACTTTTACTTGTAATAAGATAAATGAAATTACTATAGAGTATAATATACAAATTGATAAGAAGGGGGAGGGGGGGTATCAAATTTGCATATCGTTTGCAGATACAATGTAAAAGAAAATCGAGAAAAAGAAGGGAAAAGAAAAGATAAAAAAGAAAAGATAAAAAAGAAAGAAAAGATAAAAAAAATAAGATAAAGAGAGGAAAAAAAAAGAGTTGGAAAATGTTTCGGAAGAGAAAAAGAAAGAGATCATGATCTCGTGGCATTATCTCTATCGCCAGAAGTTTACGATGCACTGACTCGAATCACGGAATCCTTCCAAAAACGTTTCTTTCTTTTATACATTTTCTTTTCTCCTTTTTCTTTTTATTTCTTACATTTTTTCTCTCTCTCTCTTTCTCTCTCTCTCTGTCTCTTTTTGTCTTCGCGATCATAAAACACAACATCGTCTGAGATTCGAGCGTGTGATCGTAAATAAAGTCAGCATTATTCTTAGTCAAAAAAAAAAAAGAAAAAATAAAGAACTCTGTCGTTTTATAAAATATTTTATTAACAAAAAAAAACACTATTAAGTATGCTATAATATAATATAATGTATTATTAATACTCTCCTCTTATTTTTTTTTCCCTTAAAAATATTATTCATTCGCGTATGCTAATCAAAATTATTCCTCCTTTCTTTTCCTGTTTAAATTCTTGTCTTGTTTTTCTGTTTTTTCTAAATTAAAATTAATAACATTGATAAGATTTTGATTAAAATTTTCTTTATAAATTATTCCAAATTCTATCTATTAATACGAAAATTCCTTTTCTTACGAAATATTGATCAAATATATTATAAAAAAAAGAAAAAATAGAATCCCCTGATTCGACATACAACACCCCCCTCCCCCATAAAAATTGTCGTGAAGTTATAACGGTGGTTACTGAAAGTAGAATAGAAAAAGTGACAGACAGACAGAGAGAGAGAGAGAGAGAAAGAAAAAAAAAGAAGAAATTAATAAAAAAAAAAAAAAAAATTAGAAAAAAAAGAAAAAAAAAGATTTTTTCGAGCTTGAAGTCGGAGTGCTGCGTATGGCAATAATTAATCATTTTAGGAGCCACCCCGTTACACTCGAGTCTGATGAATTATCGCCACCTCTGAGACTACCCCTTACTTCTACTTTTACACATACACACACACACACACACATACATATATTTATATATTTATATATCTATACGCGTAGTACATATAGGTATATAATTCTCAAGCAATGAAATTTTTCTTTCTATTCAGAACAATTCTGTTGGAGTTCCGACCGAGAGGACCGAGAACAATGCCGACAATGCAATCACGAAAGGGCAGAACTTTCCCTACCTTTCTCTTTCTTTTTACAACTTTTCCCTCTCTCTCTCTCTTGCTTTCATTCTCGTTTCAATTAATTATTAACGACCATGTCAAGTATCTTAAAAAAAGAACAGGGGGATGAAATAAAAAAAGACAAAAATCATCGAATTTTATCTTACGCGTGTATTACAATCACGTGTTATCGTTTAAAAAAATGATAAAAAAAAAAAAATAACAACTTATATTGCTAATAATTATTAATAATCGAATAATTGTTTATATTTATGTTAAAACGTACATTCTTGCCACTGGACATTCCGAGAATCATGATAATCGTCCGGCTTAACGTGGTCACGTGGCCAGTCCTTCATCCAGTTTGACGTTGCTCCTTCTTCTTACTTTTTTTTCTTCTTCTTCTTCTTTTTTATTTTTTCTTTTCTTTTAAATCGATGCGATGATTCAAAATCAATCGATGCGATTGATCAATTAACACGCGCGAATTATGATTCACGTTGTCTCGTTAATAAATCTTGCCACCGGTATTTGTTGTTTTTCTTTTCTTTTTTTTCTTTTCTTAGACGATTCGGAAACCTAATTTCTAGATTTAAAAAACGAAATGGGAAAACGAATGGGAAATATTTTACGAAATAGAAAAAAAAAGAAATAAAAGAGAAACCGGGTATGTAATATGATATGATAACGAAAACAAAAGATAAAATAATAATAATTTATCAACGATTATTATTAAAAAAAAAAATAAAAACGAGAAAGAGAGACAGAGAGAGAGAGAAAAAAGACAAAATTATGATTGACAAAAATACGTTGAAATAAAATGATAAATTATAAGATACGATAGGCGTGCGCAGGGGTGTATTTTTAATATAAACGATGATCACAAAATCAAGATGAATATAATAGAGAAAAATGATATAATGATTGTCAACGTGGGGTTTTTGAATGAAAATAATTACACGATATTTCAGAATAAATATATATATATATGTACATACATATATATATATATATGATTGAAAGATAAAGATTTGAAGTTTGTCTCTTTATCACGAAAAACACCTTTCGCGAAATCGGTTGACACCTTCAGAGGAAGAGGTCGCGCGCAGAACTGACACCTCATGCGCGCGGTCCAGCAGCCCTCAGCATCCACCACCACCACCACCACCACCACCACCACCTCCCTCACCTTCACCCTCGCCACCAGCAGTAACAGCAGCACCAGCAGCAGCAGCAGCAGCAGCACCAGCAGCATCCTCCTCTTCCTCTTCCTCTTCTTCCTCCTCCCGTTCCTCCTGTTTGGTGGTGGTGGTAGATGACGGTATTGGTGGTGGTAGTTTCGAGGGGGATGAAGCCGAGCACGCGCGAAATTCCACCTCTGTATTCTCCTCTTTTCTCTTCACTCAACCCCCTCCCTCTACCCCTTTTACCCTTACCCTTTCCCTTACCCTTTCCCTACTCCTCCTACCCTACTCTCCTTCCCTCTCTTTCCGTTTCTCTGTTTCTCCGTTCCTCTTCGATACCGTCAACCAACCACCCCCGTTCAGTTTCGTCCTGATGGAACGAAACCCGGCTTGCTACCATCGAGCCAGAAAAGGTGTCAAGGGGTGATACGAAATCGGCGGAGCTGTCGATAATTACGGAACAAACTGTTACCGATCATTCTCCAAATTCTAATTCTTATCTCACCGTTCTTATTTTTTATCCTATTAATAAATACGATTTTTTTCGTTCTCTCCCGTGGTTTTTATTTTATTTTCTTTTTTTGTCTATTTTTGCTCGGCGCATACTTATTTCTTTTCTTTTTTTAATTAAGTTTTTAATTTGGTTTTTTTCTCTTCTTTTTTTCTCTTTTCACCAAATTCCTCTCGCTTGTGTGAATTATTTTTAAAAGGTAATATTTGATCAACACGAAGCATATATATATATTTTACACAAAATTAAATTAATATATAATAAATAATATATAAAAATATAATAAATAATATATAATAAAATAATTAATTAATTTAAGTATGACTCATATATACGCAACACGTTATGCAATTATTACTTAAACATAAACAATAATTACTTACACATTAAACAATTATTACTTATTCAAATACATAGAAACAAATTCTTTGCGAATAATATTTCATACTCCTATCCCGAACTCTCCTTTCCCACAATTAATAAACGATAAATTATCTTATTAAAGAAAAAATATTCACGCGTATACTCAACACGATCATTCGATTAACAAAACATCGAACGAATAATTAGGCCACGAACAAAAAAATACTTTGAAAAAGTATAACGAGCACGTGTCAGATTAAAAAAAAAGTGTTTTTTACGTGAATATGAGTATAAATTTTTCCCCCTCCCCCCATAAAATATAATATATCCCAAGTAATAATACTTTTAAGGGGAGATGACTATACGATCCTTTGATCTTTTCGATCCTTTCCCGTTCACCTAACATCGATTGAACAGTCGAGGACACGCCGATGGATTAATCGTCTATCGTTCGCTAATTTACGAGAGAATCTCTTCCCTTCTCTCTCTTTCACACAAACACACACACACACACATACACACAGAAAGCCTCTCAATCTACGTAGATCGTTTGGTATTAGACGCTGATACACGTCGAGGTCATTGCCTATAACAAATGCAATTTTGGTATACGCGAGAGCGTAATTATCGAACGAAACGCTCCCGTACGAATCGAAACGCGTTTATCATGATCAAATTCTCTCGGAAAACTGTATACACATTCCAGGTTTCACAGGTTTTATTTTACATTGAATAACCCAATTTTTGTTTTACATTTTTTTTCTCTCTCTCTCTCGCTCTCGTACACATACTTTCTGTCTCTCTCATACACACACTTTCTGTCTGTCTCTCTCTCTCTCTCTCTCATACGCACACTTTCTCTCTCTCTCTGTCTCTCTCGCTTTATTTTTTATTTATTTATTCTTCTTTATTTTTATTTTTCCAGTCTATCCACAAAAATACTTTCACGTCATTTCAAAGTTTTATGACGTAACTTTCCAACCTACCGTAAATATCAAAGTTAAGCAAACAAAAATACGTATATATATATATCGATATTATATTACGTATAAATTAGGTTACTGATTGAGATACCGTATACTTATTTTTAATTCGTTCTATAACATGGGGATACGTCAACAAAATAAAATATAAATTAGGTTAATTTGAATATCGTATTAATCAAACGAATGTTACCTTAACTGACACGTTTCTAATAATACAATACTCTTTTCAAATATTATTAATAATATATTTGATTATATATTAATTATTCAATATATTATAATTAAAATATATTGAATATATATTAATTATAAACTATTACATCGTTTCATTTTTGAATTACAATCTATCTCTTAGCCTCCCCCCCCTCTGCCAACTTCTCTTATACTTTTAATTCTATTTATCTTTTTGTTTACATTTTAAAATACATTTTCGTGCAAAATGAAACAATTATTCAATATATTATAATTAATATATATTGAATATATATTAATTATAAACTATTACATCGTTTCATTTTTGAATTACAATCTGACCCTTAGCATCCCCCCCCTCTGCCAACTTCTCTTATACTTTTAATTCTATTTATCTTTTTGTTTACATTTTAAAATACATTTTCGTGCAATAATGAAACAATTATTCATAATATTATAATTAAAATATATTGAATAGATATTAATTATAAACTATTACACCCGTTCATTTTTGAATTACAATCTGACCCTTAGCCTCCCCCCCCCCTGCCAACTTCCCTCATAATTTTAATTCTAATACAATTTCGTGCAATAACGAAACAATTTTTGACATCTGGCACGCGCTCGGTGAGCGGTGATGGGAAAACAGGGGGTGGAACGGCAGGGGGAGTTTGCACGCGTGTATGCATTTAAAGGGAGAGAATGCGTGCAAATTTCAACCCCCTGCCCCTGCCCCCCGCCCTTTTTCTGCATCCCCCATCCACCATTCCTGTTATAACACTTGAGTATTCAGCAGTAACACTCACAGGACTCTATTTGATTCAGGGCAAGTGCTGTACCTCGCACCTATATAACGCTGGAAACCCCAGGAAGGGAGTGAGAGAAGGGTTAGAAGGGTGAGAAGGGTGAGGAGAAGCAAGCTACGCCCAATAATTACCGGGCAATACGAGCCATATTGCAGCAACGTAACGCCCGATGACCTAACCTCATTGAATAATTAAACGCTTCGTGTTCTATCTATACACCACGGACAACTTCCAAGACCAATTACAAAGTGTGAAAGGATAAATATCATATTCTTAAAGGATTATAATGTGTCTAAAAAGAAAGACCATGTGTATGTGGAAGGGGGAAGTAAAAAAGTGGGGAGATAGATAATAGTTGAATAATATTGAAGATCTTTTGTTAATCATAGTAATATGGATTATGATATATTACTGAAGTGTAATCTGTTAACAAAATAATTTTTAATGAAATAAAAACTTATTGTTAATTATATTATTAATATGATATATATATATATATAAATTAAAAATGAATAATAAAAAATAAAAATAATTTTTAATAAAATAGAAACTTATTGTTAATTATATTATTAATATGACATATATAAATTAAAAATGAATAATAAATAATAAAAATAATTTTTAATGATAAAGAAACTTATTGTTAATTATATTATTAATATGACATATATAAATTAAAAATGAATAATAAATAATAAGAATAATTTTGAATGAACAAGAAACTTATTGATAATCGTATCATCAACATGACATATATAATTTAAAAATGAATAATAAAGAATCCGAAAATAATTATTTAATAAAAGAGAAACTTTTTTATTAATATATTATTAACATGACATATATATAATTAAAAATGATAATAAAGAATAAGAAATAATTATTTAATAAATAGAAACTTTTTATTAATTATATTTTTAACATGACATATCAAATTAAAAATGATATAAATAATAAAAAATAATTTTATGATAAAGAAACTTATTGTTAATTCTATTTATTAATATGACATATACATATAAAAATGAATAATAAATAATAAAACATAATTTTTAATGATACAGAAACTTATTGTTTATATTATTAATATGACATATCTAATTAATGAATAATAATAATATTTTTAATGATAAAGAACTTATTGTTAATTATATTATTATATGACCTATCTAAATTAATGAATCATAAATAATACAAAAATACTTTTTAACAAGACAACTTATTGATAATCGTATCATCAACATGACATATATAATTCCAGAATGAATACTATAGAATAAGGATAATTTTTATTGAATAAGAAACTTATTGTTAATCATATTATCAATATGACATATAAATTGGAAAGGAAAACTGTTTGTCTTTCTCTCTCCCTCTCTGTCTTTCTCTCAAAAGCCAATATCGAGTCCCATTAATTCTATTTTAAATCTTCTAATTTCAATTTGGTGGCTTGCGAATCGGTAAACAGTCTGAATGGCCCTTTAAAGTCTCGAGTAGCAGAACATAGCATAACTCAACTCAGAATAGTATCGAAGTTTTCTCTATAAAGTTGGCAAAAGGAATATATACATATATATATATATAACATTTACCTGCCCCCATTACGAATATTGTTATTTCAAATAACTCTTGAATATAATCAAGTATATTAACATCCGTGAGAAATTCTTCGGTGTATTTAAATAACAGTCAAGTCAAAACGAATACGAACGAAACGAAACGAAACGAAACTAAACTAAACGAAACTAAACTAAACGAGCTGACACAATGATTTATTAATTAATCATTTTCAATTTAAATGGTACAAAATTAAATATCTCATTTTTTCTCATTTATACGTATACATACACAAACACACACACGTATATTAAATATATTATTATAATATTTACGCTTATTTTATGAATAAATCTTTTTTCCATCGAATTTAATTGTAACGTTTTATATAAAAAAAAAAGAATTAAATAAATAAATTCTATATTGTAATTCTGAGCGGAACGAAATAAACGTTTACATAATAATCATTTCTTTTTTTTTCTACGAGCTTGACTCGTGCACGAATTAAACGACGAAATTATATATTAAAATGATTAATAATGAGTGAGACGTGTGTGTGTGTGTGAGACACGACTTTGAACGAAAAATAAATTTAAAAAAACACACACACACACCGACAACGAAAAGAAAAGAAAAACAAAAAAGTACCAAAAGAGAGAGGGATCGTTTTGATCGTGTGGGCAAAAGGGACAGGTGTGAGAGGAAGAAGAGGGGGTGGGAGGGGGGGGGAGGGGGAGGGGGAGGGGGAGGGGCGGTTAAAAACGTATAGAAATATAATGCATTTTTTTTAATCGGAAAAGAATCCGAGAGTGACGACACGGGGTAGCAAAAGTCCGTCGAATGAATTTAAAACCGCTCGATACTCTCTCTCTCTCTCTCCTCTTTCTCTTTCTCTCTTTCTCTCTCTCTCTCTTTCTCTCTGTGTGGCCGCCGGGAATTTTAATACTTCGTTTGAATAATTCATGAACTCGTTAATATTTCCACGGACTTAATCGTACGTTTCCTTTTTCGTTTTCTTCTCTTTTTTTTATTTTTTTTTTTTTTTTTTTTTTTTTTCTATACTATTTTTAATCTCGTTCGTTTAGCATTGGTTTTCTTACTTACGTTGGGAAGTAGCTGCTACTCCTCGCGCAATTTTGTACTTTTATAATTTCATTTTTCTTTTTTTTTTCGCAAGTAAAAGATGGAAGGTGTATTTTGTTTCTTTTTGGTTTCTTTTTTTTTTCAATGCTTCGTCGTTTAAAAATTTTTTTGAATAAATATAATATTTTATTAATGTAATATTCATTTTTAATTGAACTCTCAATTGAAAAAAAAAAAAATAACCAAATGCAATGACCCTTTTTTTAAATGAAATTTTAAATACTCGCGAAACGTAATAATAATAATAATAATAATAATAATAGAAATTGGATTATAAGAAACGAATGAATGTTAGAGGAAACATTGTGTGTCAGATGCACGGCAAACAGGTTCGACGATAGTCTTCAGGACACCTGCCGGTCTGGATAATGCTAATAGAACTTTCGCGTAAATAGTACCGTAAACGGGATCGCACGAGCGACAATTAATTATCAAACTATGGGCCCCCCCATACTGGTTTTGTTGTTTGTTATGTGTTTTCGTTCGTTTCCATTTCTACGATATAATATAACTGCGTTTAGATGTCGTTCTCAGTAGATGCCAAATGAAATTACCGGAGAGTCGGTCAAGTACCAAACCTCCCCTTCCCACCCCCCTTCCTCCCCCCATCCTCCTCCTATTCCCGTTTCATGGATAATATTATGCGATCATTTCCGGAATGGTTTTATTTTTTTGTTTTGTTTATTTTCGGAAAAAGAAAAAATATAAAAAAAAAAAAAGCAACGATGTCAAGCGAATAAAGATAATGGTAAATGTAAGATAATTTGATAATGATGACAGGACTGTCTTGATAATCAAGATTTACCTGCAGGAAGTAAATTATCTTAAGACGAACAATCAAGAGGTACCTGCTTAGTCCGTATATTGTTACGCGTTATGCGAACAATCCCGAGCGAAGGATGCAATTATAATTAATTGCAACCTGTACTAGGAACGTTAGGTATAGGTTGGTAGAATACCTAACTGAGTATATATNAAAGAGATATATCGAATTAATTGACGCGTCAACAGCATGGTGCGGTTACAGCATTAGTTCTCGCTTCGATCATTTAGTAAAGCGGCGCGAGTACGATTAGTATGTGGATGGGTGACCCGCTTGAGAAAAAAAGGGGGGAAGAAGAAGAGAAGACAACTTCATGCCGTATACTTGAAATCGTTTTGCCGCGCGTCGTAAATACCGCGACAAACTTCATGGTGTCGTTTTTCCAGACGCTCGGAACAAAATCATTCTCTCCATTACATTTTCCCCAACGCGCCAAAAGAAGTATAACTTCAAAAATATAAAAGAAAAGAAAAGAAAAGAAAAGTAAGAAAGATAGAGAAGATAGAAATGAAACAGGATAGGGGAACACCGATTTGCATCCGCTTGAATTTCTCAATGCGTTTAAGGAGAGAAGGAGGAGGAGGAGGAGGAGGAGGAGGGGGAGGAGAATAGACACTATTGTAAGGGTAGAAGGAAAATCTTTGCGAGAACTACGAGGAATATACTTGGTCTTAACGGTCTTGAACTCTTAATCCTCTTCTTACTATTATATATATATATATACATAATCCATACCTTAATCTTTTCAACGAGATTAATACCAACAAACACGTTTTTCCAACGATTTACTCCCTCCCTCTCCCTCCTTCTCCCTCTCCCTCCCACCTTTCCAAACCCCTCTTACCCCAAACCACTCTTGGGAGTCGGATTTCGTTTACCTCGCAAAGAAGTGCCACCCATTCATCTTTACCTTTTTCTTCTCTTTTTTGCATTTTTATTTTTATTTTTGTATTTTTATATCTTTCCTTACCGATTATTTTTTTTCTGTTCTTTTCTTTTCTTTTCTTTTGGTTTCCCTTCCTTCTTTTTTTCTTTTCTTATTTAAAACCGTCGTTTTAAAACGTTTCTTCTTTTGCAAATTTATATTCACGACAAGTTGTACAATTAAAGATTTTTCTACGTTTCGTAGTAATAGTAGTAGTAGTAGTAGTAGTATATTTATTTATTTCTTTCCTTTTTTTTCTTTATTTTGATTTTCATTCTTCTCTCTCTCTCTCTCTCTCTCATTCTTCCTTTTTTTTTTTCTTCGTTATATAAAAGAGTTGCATTTTTGTGGAGAAAATATCGAACAATTTCGGTAATGGTGCAATCAAAGAACATCGAACATCGATTCGGTCTATCGAAAATAGGGGGGAATAGGAAAGAGTATGTGTGCTAGAGTGAAAGAGAGAAAGAAAGAAAGAAAGAAAGAGAGAGAGAGAAAGAGGATAGGAAAAGGTAAAACGTAGAAATGTTAGACGTAAACGAGCCGTTTCTCTCTTCTTCCAATCCAATCTGGTGCTTTTGTTCGATTCGCGAAAACCGAACGTTGGTAGAAGGGAAAGAGAAATAGAAAGAGAAAGAGAAGGGGAGTGGGGTGGAATAGGGAAACAGGGGACCGTGAGAGGGGGAGAGGAAAGGTGATGGAACGAGAAGTACCCATACACACACACACACACCACCATCACCACTTCTGTATACCCACTCGAAAGATTTTTTGATCCGCTTCATTAACGCCACATTTTCACTTTTATACTTTAATCCCTATCTAGAATCTATCTAACGAGTAGAGTAATCTTTGATTACTTTATCCAATGGTATTCACAAAATGGTATTACGTGATTTTCCCTTTTTTTTTTTCTATGGTTCAAGCATCACACCACACACTCACACATACATACATATACATACACTTACACGTATATACACTTGAAGGAAAATTACTGTGTGTAGTGAGTCAGTCAGAGAGTAAAAAAGAAATAGGAGGGGGTGGGGGTGGGTGAGATTCACGATTTAATATACATGCTATTACACAGATACGGTATGATCGATCGTTTACCCCCACCCCCACTCTCCCTCCCACTCCCACTCCCACCCTCTTCCTTCCCCCTTATATCCCCAATCGTTTCCCTGTTTTTCGCGTTTATATCCGCGTAAGAAAAATTATCGACAATTTATCAATCGTGAAATTTATTGCTCCTATGTGTACCCACTCGATAAAAAAGTCTCTTTGAAATATATTTATCGTTATTTATCGTTATATCGGAAATATTTAATCATAAAAATATTTCTATCTCGGAATACAAATTACATTTTCTTCTTTGCGAAAGGGGTGGTGGAGAGAGGGGACGGGGAACGTGGGGAACGGGAGAGGAGAGGTCTTGTATAATTTGTATCTCTCGTGTAATTATTATTATTATTATTATTATTATTAGATTTTATATAGCTAGGAGATAACTTCGGTCCGGAGATTTCTTGGATTCGATGAGAGAGAAGTTTAAATCAAAAGAAAATTATTAAGAAAATGAATCCATCGAAATATTTTCTATTCGAATATTTTCTATCAAATTTGAGAATTATATTATTACGAAAGATTTCAACGCGCATTTTTATTTTATATTAATAATAATTATTATTATTACAAAAGATTTCAACACGCATTTTTATTTTATATTAATAATTATTATTATTATTACAAAAGATTTCAACACGCATTTTTATTTTATAATAATAATTATTATTATTATTACAAAATATTTCAACACGTATTTTTATTTTATAATAATAATTATTATTATTACAAAAGATTTCAACACGTATTTTTATTTTATAATAATAATAATAATAATATTATTATTATTATTACTTAGTTTAGATAACTTTTTTTTCTTGCTTGATGATTCATTGGTTTCGATATATATATATGGGTTTTTTTTTTTTTCTATTTTCCAAAGCAAGATAGAATTCGTAGTAAAGTCCCACGAAATTTGGAGAATGTTTCTTCGGTTATTGATTGTGTACACATAAGAAAGTTAAACAGTAAGTTTGATGTTAAGCCAGGAAGGTTCTTCCTCGGTGTCGTCCTAATCAAGACTAGTTCCTCTCTCACCATGTTACAATGTTTGCTCACGTACAACGAAATCTTAACTTCCAAGGGTAAGGGTTGTCTTCCAAATGAAATAACTGGACGTTATGAATTAATATATACATACATACATACTTTGACCAAATATAATTGTTTTTCTTTATAAATCTAAAATATAACAATAATAAATATAAATCAACATTAAAAAAAATCTTCATTAATCGTTTAATTAAACGATCAACAGGTGTACATTAAAATGATAATTAACTAAAGTTAATAAACAATGTTACATTAATCACTTGATTTCTTTTTCTAAATTATATTTCATTGATAAATGAAGAAAATAATAAATATAAATCAACATTAAAAATAATCTTCATTAATTATTTAATTGATCGATCAGCAGGTGTACATTAAAATGATAATTAACTAAAGTTAATAAACAATGTTACATTAATCACTTGATTTCTTTTTCTAAATTATATTTCATTGATAAATGAAGAAAATAATATATATAAATCAACATTAAAAAAAATCTTCATTAATTATTTAATTGATCGATCAACAGGTGTAAATTAAAATGATAATTAACTAAAGTTAATAAACAATGTTACATTAATCACTTGATTTCTTTTTCTAAATTATATTTCATTGATAAATGAAGAAAATAATAATATAAATCAACATTAAAAAAAATCTTCATTAATTATTTAATTGATCGATCAACAGGTGTACATTAAAATGATAATTAACTAAAGTTAATAAACAATGTTACATTAATCACTTGATTTCTTTTTCTAAATTATATTTCATTGATAAATGAAGAAAATATGTTGCCAGACGTAGGTGGTGTTGTCCAGTCAGGAAAATATAATAGTTCGAGTTGACAAATCGCCAGGTCAGTTAAAAGTCAGTGGAAACGGATTAGGTGGCGCTAACACGAGGCGAGCTTTCAGACACGAGCTTTCGCGTAAAGGCGTTGTGTGGGTGTCACATCAGCACGGTGTACAGAGAGTAATACGGCAAAGCAGAGAGAGTGAGAGAGAGAGAGAGAGAGAGAGAGAGAGCAGGTTGTGCAACAAGTTGCTTTACCCCGAATGTTTCCCCACCTTCTCGGCTAGGAACTCCGCGAAAGGCAAGCTTTCTAGGTAGATAGGAAGCTATGAAAAGCTAGGAAGCTAGCTAGTTACCTACCTAGATAGATATACTTACCTTCCTATCAACCTACTTTTACCTAAGTTCGTATTAAATCATTTTTTAAAACGTCCTACCGAGATCCTTCCTCAAATTTTCAATCCAAATTGTACGGAAGATATCAAATATTGTTTACTTTCATTTTGATCTTTTATCAATTTACACGATCTATTATTCCTAAATAATTTTTCTCTATTTTGAATTACTTATCGGAATATTTTAAAACAATTAAATAAATATAATATATAAATAATATATAAAACAATTAATAAAACAATTAAATAAATATAATATATAAATAATATATAAAACAATTAATAAAACAATTAAATAAATATAATATATAAATAATATATAAAACAATTAATAAAACAATTAAATAAATATAATATATAAATAATATATAAAACAATTAATAAAAAACTAAACTAACATAGTGGTAAGAAGCGTACAAATTCAAGTAAAAACGTGACAATTTACATGACCCATTCGTTAACTGTTAACATCTCAAGTAACACATTTTCAATGTATACGATATTATTTAACATTTATTTTCCTTGCCAAAAACTGTATATTAATAATTACCAATATGATTTCGAATCTTTTATCAATTTACACCATCTATTATTCCTAAATAATTTTTCTCTATTTTGAATTACTTATCGGAATATTTTAAAACAATTAACGGACGGGTCGAATTTATCCTGTCTTTCCAAGATTTCAGGCAGATTTATGAGAAATAAATAAACACTCATGTATGGTTTTAGTTGTAGTTTTGTTAAAAATCAACATTATTCGAAATAATACAAATAATTAATTACCCAATCAATAGGAAGATAACAAAATAACTTTAGAGTACCAAAATAAAATAATACAATATGCATCAAATGAAAAACTAAACAAACATAGTACAAATGCAAGTAAAAACGTGACAATTTACATTACCCATTCGTTAACTGTTAATATCTGAAGTAACATATTTTCAATGTATACGATATCATTTAGCATTCATTTTCCTTGCCAAAAACTGTATATTAATAATTACCAATACAATTTCGAATCAAAACAGATCAATCCTATCGATCCTGAGATATTGTTTCATACAAAATGATTCTTTTAGTGTCATTTAGCTTTTAAACATTTGATCGGTTAGGTCAGACTTTTCATAGATGAGATCGGTAACGTACTTCGAACTATGCAGAGAATTTCCAAATGGTGTAGGTGGGAGACATTGGATCGTTAGAATGTGCTACCATACAAGCCTATACTATCCTATAGATACCATATACATATATATACATATATATACATATATATGGGGGTCTTCTTCTGTCTTTAATAACAGACAAAAGGATTCTCTCTCTCTCTCTCTCTCTCTCTCTCTCTCTCTCTCTCTCTCTAGCTTTCAAGTTATTGTCAGTATCATCTGTATATCTGATTGGTAGAATCGTCAATTGATCGATTCACCTATCCATCTATCCATCTATCCATCATGGTCTCTGGTTCATCCATTGATTCCTCAGCAATAGGAGAAACGAAACGATCGATCGTAGTTGCTTAAGCAACCAACGAACAACCCCTTTCTCCCCTCCCCCTCGTTCGATTCATCTCCCTTACTACACTCCCACCCCTCCCCCTTACCCTCCTCCCCCGTCCCCCACTAGCCCCCTTTGCACGAATATTACATCCTCGCGTTCAATTGTATTTCCCAACGATACGATTTCTGTTTGTGTCTTACTTAACCAGTCAGACGATGATTTCATCGATATTCTACGTGTGTATCTTCTCACAGAAGCCTTCTATGTAGAAGGCTTCTTCCCCATTCGATATCTGATCCCATTAAAAGAGAGACAGATAGATAGGCAGACCATTGTTTCAATGATTAAACATTTCTCCTCGTTAGAAATATTTCATTATGGCGAAACGGAAAAGTTCGTAAAATTCGTTCATTGCGTTGTTTCAGATAATGCAGCAATTTTGTTGTTGTTGTAAATCAATAAAATTACTTTATATGTAAATGAGATATTAATAAAAAAATAAAACAAATGCACGAACTTTTATCCTAATTTAATTGGTTTTTATCTTGTACAGAAAATAAAATTATTAAAATAGGTGTCTTAGGAAGATTCAACAAGATTTTTTAAACCCGTCCAATTTTCCTAAGACACCCATTTTAATAATTTTATTCTAATATTTGATTATATAGGTATCCTAATTTTGAATACTACTCATTGTCTAATATTAGACGCATAATTCTTTTTATATACCAATACACGCGTTTCTATTGAATGTGAATTGTCTCTCTCTCGTTTCTTTCACTCTTTTTCTCTCTCTCTCTCTCTCTCTTTTTGTTTTCTGACATGCAAGTCATTATTGAAAATCGATTAGATATACTCGATTAGATAGTTTGAACTTGTTTGGAAGACGAGCAAAGTGATTACTTATCTGGATTTTTCTTTAATCAATTTAACGTCTTTCAAAGACACGTTTCAGAGACACTTAAATGTTTTTTCTCTAAAAAAAGATTTTTCCTGAACTTTCTCAATCGCACAAATAATATTTTTAATAATACTTTCTAATTGTAGAATATACCTGTAGAATTTGAAATACGTATAAATAATACATTTACGTATATTTAAAAATAATTATGTTAGGATATAGAATTTTTGACTCATTCCTGTAACGTTTATTTATTTTCTAATAATAATAATAATAATAATAAGAAGAAGAAGAATACTTTCTACCTGTAGAACATAACCGCAGAATTTGAAATACATATAAATAAATAATACATTTACATATTACATTTACATATGTGAGATGCGAGCACATTCAAGCCAAATACTTAAATAGGCATTCGTGAAAGGATTAAACAGTAGGCCCTGGATAGCTCAATCGTTAAAAAGCAGTCGTCCGGAAAGCGGAAGGAACTCGAATCCGGGTTCGAGTCCCGGTTGTCCAGTCAGTCCAACGGCCCAATTTTTTCACGAATCTTACACACATATAATAAATAAATAATACATTTACGTATATTTAAAAATAATTATTAATTATATTATTTTAAAATAATTATAAATATTATTTAAAAATTATTAATAATTATTTTAATATAATTATATAAAAAATAATTATATTAAAAATAATTATTAATATTTTAAAATAACTTTTAACTCATTCTCGTAACGTTTAATTATTTTCTTAAATAAAAACCGTTAACATTATTAATAAAAACATTAAGGAGAATATGGTTTTGCATTACGTTGCAGTTTGTTATAAACACACGAGTATAAAAGTAGGTTATACGTTATTATCAAAGTAAAATGAACGAGAGAGAGAGAGAGAGAGAAAGAGAGAGAGAGAGAAAGCAAGCAAGGAAGCAAGCAGGTATGCAAGCAACCAACCAACCAACCTGGCATACGTTCACGTACAATAAATTACTCGCACGACCATGAAATTGACTGCGCCTACAATCCTGTGTGTAAACACGGTTGGTGGTTCATAACGTCACGAAATCTGGGGAAGCGATCATCAAACCTTGGCTTGTGTACAACCGAGGGATATGGCCTAAGGGGTAGTCCTCCGTGATATTAACCCCTGCATTGTAAGACGTTGCACGAAATATCCATCCCCCTTCCTTCTCTTTCTCCCTCCCCCCCCAGTCTCCCCACCTCTTCATTCATCTTTGCATTTCGTAGCAATGTTTGAGAGAGAAATATTGAATTTCTTTGTTTTATATGTAAATTCAATGTAAATAATACTCTGTTGTTGTTTATTATTTAAATAATTTATTTTATACGTTTCTATATGTATATATATATATATACGAGTATAAATAACGATACATGTTGGTTGTTGTTGTTGTTATTTTTATTCATTGAGAATATTAATGTACTTTTCCTTTTTTTTTTTTTCTTTTACAAATATTTGTTTGGATCCTATGTATTTGCATCCTATGCATTTGATTATTATTTACAAGGATTTATGTATAGAAAAAGAAAACAAAAACAAGCGTGTAGACTCAAGTGATTTATTTGAATTATATTTATTTTGTTTTTTGTTTTTTTTTAATACTATTTTTCCTTTTTTTTCCCCTCTTCTTTTGTTTCATTCGTTAAATTCTATTCTATTTACTTTTTAGCAAGCAAGTAAAGAGATATATATATTATATATCTGTATTTTTTTGATTTAACAAACAATTGTGTTCGGTATTGTATTTTAATTCGAGTGTATTTAATTGTTCATATCATTTATTATTCTTATTAAAAATTAAATTTGCATCGGATTTCAGTTAAAAAATAAAAGATTACTACGTACGTACGTAAAATTTCTTTCGTCGTAGAAATAAATAATGCTGTCTAGTCTTGTTGAACGAATCCAACAACAACAACAACAACAACAAAAAGAAAGAAAAGAAGAAGAAGAAGGAAAGAAAAGAAAGGAAAAAAAAAGAAGGAGTTACATTTTAAAAGGAAGCACTTTTAAAATCTCTTTTTCCGTTCGTTTAGACGTCCCTCTCGTTTTCCCTGTGGAATTTTTCTTCAAAGAACGAAATAGACGGTCAGAGACAGACACGGAAAGAGAAGACAGTAATACATAGAGAAAGAAAAAAAAGAAATAAAGAAAGAAAGAAAGAAAGAAACGGATAGAAAAAGAACAAGATTGAGTTCTTATTCGGCTTTCATCTTATAAAAGATTTACGTCGATTACCAACGACTGCAAAAGCTCATGATGAGGGTAAAGAAGAACCCGATAAATTGTTGTTCGTGTTGTTGTTGTTGTTGTTGTTGTTAAGAGCGGGAACACACCATAGAAAAATAGATAGAGTAAAACAGAAATCAAGAAATTCGAATCGACAATCGATGGGATTATTTTATGAAGAATAAAAATACAATTTATAAAATCGGCTTTATTTTATCATCCACTAAATCACAGGGGATACTCAAGATTTTGTTCTTTAACTTGTGACATACATTTACATTCTTACATCAAACGGGTCGTATATATTTATTAATTGATGATTAAAAAAATATATAAATTAATATAAAATAAAAACATATGAATTCAATTAAAAAATATTAAGATAACTTGAAGAACATTTGTACGTTTCCAACAACCATGCAAAACAAATATTTACACTACCTTATTTACCTGTTATTGTATTATTTAAGTTTTGTATATAACATTTTTTGATATTATAAGAAATATTGAAGTGTTTAATAATTACTGGATCACCCTGTATACTTGTCGATAAATTTCTACATAATAATTGTGATATTTGGTATCGTTTCGTTGAAAACGTTGATAGGAGTTGAACTGTCATAACATTTTTTGATATTATAAGAAATATTGAAGTGTTTAATAATTACTGGATCACCCTGTATACTTGTCGATAAATTTCTACATAATAATTGTGATATTTGGTATCGTTTCGTTGAAAACGTTGATAGGAGTTGAACTGTCATAACATTTTTTGATATTATAAGAAATGTTGAAGTGTTTAATAATTACTGGATCACCCTGTATACTTGTCGATAAATTTCTACATAATAATTGTGATATTTGGTATAGTTTCGTTGAAAACGTTGATAGGAGTTGAACTGTCATAACATTTTTTGATATTATAAGAAATATTGAAGTGTTTAATAATTACTGGATCACCCTGTATACTTGTCGATAAATTTCTACATAATAATTGTGATATTTGGTATCGTTTCGTTGAAAACGTTGATAGGAGTTGAACTGTCATAACATTTTTTGATATTATAAGAAATATCGAAGTGTTTAATAATTACTGGATCACCCTGTATACTTGTCGATAAATTTCTACATGATAATTGTGATATTTGGTATAGTTTCGTTGAAAACGTTGATAGGAGTTGAACTGTCATAACATTTTTTGATATTATAAGAAATATTGAAGTGTTTAATAATTACTGGATCACCCTGTATACTCGTCGATAAATTTCTACATAATAATTGTGATATTTGGTATCGTTTCGTTGAAAACGTTGATAAGAGTTGAACTGCTATTACATTTTTTGATATTATAAGAAATATTGAAGTGTTTAATAATTACTGGATCACCCTGTATACTTGTCGATAAATTTCTACATAATAATTGAGATATTTGGTATCGTTTCGTTGAAAACGTTGATAGGAGTTGAACTGTCAATCAATTTTGGCTAATCAAATAATTGATATTCCCGACAACATTAGAATTCATATCGAAATAAATACACGTATCATCGGTCTTTTGACACCAGTGTTGAGTTACCATTCTTTCTAATAATAAATTAGAAAAAAAAAAACCTATTCTATCTCAGCCATTGCATTCGTTTTCATACTTTTTATCTATCTCTTTCTATTCGTCAAATAGTAACACAATCGATCGAATAATTATATCGAAGAAACCCGATATATTCGTCGTTTGAAACATTGACAAACTTTCTATCTTTTAATCTTAGCGGTCGATTTAATTAGTTTGAAAGATGAGTGTACGGGGGAAATTAAAAAATAAAAAAAAAAAAGAAAAAGAAATATTTTTAGAAATCACATTTCACTCGTCGTTTAAATCGGATCCTTCTAATCGAATCGATTCAAATCTAATTTCATTCATTTACTTGGATCTTAAATTAGTATCCACCGAAAAAAAAACCTAATTCGCCGATAATTGGGTGATTTGATAATTAAACAATTTAAAAAAATTAGACGAAGTGGTGGTGGAGGGGGGGGTAGAAGTTTCGATCGATTGATCGATCATGTAGAAAATTAGACGGGTGATCGTTAGAATTGAAGTTTACGGGAAAACTATAGTTATCAAGTGATACAATTCTCTCTCGTATAAATGTTTTGTATCATTCGTTTCCACACGAGTACCCACCCACACCGGTTTATGCACAACAACGTGCATGCATGCATGTATTATATGCAAGCAAACGCGGAACAATCACGTAAACGTTGCGCATTTACACCGATTTCTTTTCCAACCACGAATTGTCAGTGTTGGTGGTCGAGGGGGGGGATAGGAAAGAAGAGAGGGAAACGGAAAAAAAACAAACAACAAAATACGAATAAATAAAATAAAAGAAGGAAAAAGTACAACGCGATATAAAAAAAAAATAAAACAATAAAAAACAAAAAACAAAAAAGAAACGTGGCAGAAAAGTGTGAAAATTGTGCGTGCGGGGTCGAGGAGGGGTGGGGAGGGGAGTTGAGGGGTGGGAGGTGGCTCACCGTTTTCCTCTTTCGACAATCACGGACTCGATCCGCTTTATGGGGGTGGCAGGGGGGTGGAAAGGTGGCTGCTCTCTATGTTTGCCGCCTCGACACGCGTCATGCGAATGTGCATGGCAATGTTTGAACTGGTGCACAACTGCACATATAACTCGTGGCCTAGGAGCGTACTGTGTTACATACGTCGACGCGTACAGAACTGTGATACGTGACGTGGATACAGAAGAAACTTCGTTGGTAATAGTGTATGTGTATGTGTGTGTATGTGTGTGTGTATATGTGTTGTAAGAATCCTTCAACTATCATCTCTCTGGAGACTTAGAAAGAGAGAAAATATTAGATACCAACATGTATTCTCCATTTCGATATATATATGTGTATATGTATTTGTGCATTTGTATATAAGTCTCGTCGATATATTTGATATTTTATTTTTATTTTCTTCTTTTCCTCACTTATCGTATTTTTATCATTCGCTATAGTAACTGGTAGGACAAATATATATATATGTATATGCGACATCTTAAATTTAGATATATACGTATGCAGGTATTTATATAGGTAACAGTCATGGAAAAGTTCCTAAACAATTCAGGATTAACAGTGACTAAATTTACAAACAACGCTGGCCCGGAACGTTTGGCATGTTTAAACGATGAACGCCACGAGAGGACGACTCTCGTTTCTATCCTATCCTTTGCACATATACATTTACACATTTATACACCAATCTACACATATCACATACACACACATATATACATATATATATATTTATATATCTATATATAGTATATAGTATATATATATATATATATAAACTAGTATATGTATATACACATTTTACATTGTTAACGCGAAAAAAGCTTTAAAACCCTTTTTCACTGGGCAAACATTATTGCGATTTATATCGTCCTCGTATTTCCACTCGGTACGGAATTACGCGCAAAATTCGCGGACTGTTTGACGTGTATAGGCGTTGAAAAAAAGACACATTTTTCGCATCCACTTCCCCCTACCTACCACCCTCTATTTTCCACCTCCTCACTTCCAACCCTCCGGTTCCCATACAAACACACGTATACACGCATACCTATACATACGTACATATAGAAGTCCTCCTATCCGGCAACCAACTCCTGGTTTTATCGTGTCCTCCATCTCCTTCGATGCGTTTTTTATGGTCCAAGCTGGACGACGACGACGATTTACGTATTTTTTATTATCACAGAAATTCTCGACATTGTCTCTAAAAACAGGTTTATATTCATATATATGTACGTACTTTTCCTTTTCTATGTATTGTTCTTTATGAATAATATATTTTGTAAAGTTTATCATTCATCTTGTAAAGGTTTAAGAAAGATAAAGATAAACGCGTTCAAATATTTATTATTTTATTTTTACATTATTATTTTTTATTATTATTATTACAGTATTATTACTCGTCAGAGTTGTGTGTCTTATAATAATTAAAACAGATTATAAAGAGAGAGAGAGAAAAAAAAGGTAATTGTGTATAAATTAACATTTAATTATTAAAATAAATAATATTTTTACATTATTATTTTTTATTATTATTATTAAAGTATTATTACTCGTCAGAGTTATGTGTCTTATAATAATGAAAACAAATTATAAAGAGAGAGAGAGAGAGAAAAAAAAGGTAATTGGATAAATTAAAGGTGTTAATGACAATCTATAATTTTGTAATTTTGAATTTTCATACAATATGTATACTTCGAAATAAGTCATAATAAGAAAATTTCAATTGCTGATGAAGTCCCAATGAAAGAAACGAAACGTTCAACAAGATCGAAATAACGTTTTAAAAGATTTTTTAACTCGTCCAATTTTCCTACGACGCTTAGTTTAATAATCTATGATTTTTTATATTTATAAATGAACGAAGTATCAAATAGTATACAACAACAACAACAACTTGAAAATTAGTTTAGCAAATGGTTGAATCATAAAAAGTTGAATCCTATCATTCGAGAGGAGTAGTCTATTTGGTGTTAGAAAGTTAAACCGATAGAATAGAAATGTAAGATAAAGATAAAGATAAAGATAAAGATATATATTAGATGGAAGATAGGTAGGAAGGAATTCGTAGGTTTCTTGATAGAAACCTGATGCGATCCTAGGAACAAATGGGTCCAATTTTCCTACGACACTTAGTTTAATAATCTATGATTTTTTATATTTATAAATGAACGAAGTATCAAATAGTATACAACAACAACAACTTGAAAATTAGTTTAGCAAATGGTTGAATCATAAAAAGTTGAATCATATCATTCGAGAGTAGTAGTCTATTTGGTGTTAGAAATTAAACCGATAGAATAGAAATGTAAGATAAAGATAAAGATAAAAAGATAAAGATATATATTAGATGGAAGATAGGTAGGAAGGAATTCGTAGGTTTCTTGATAGAAACCTGATGCGATCCTAGGAACAAATGGGTCCAATTTTCCTACGACACTTAGTTTAATAATCTATGATTTTTTATATTTATAAATGAACGAAGTATCAAATAGTATACAACAACAACAACAACTTGAAAATTAGTTTAGCAAATGGAAAGAACAAAGTTGAATCATATCATTCGAGAGTAGTAGTCTATTTAGTGTTAAAAAATTAAACCGATAGAATAAAAATGTAAGATAAAGATAAAGATAAAGATATATATTAGATGGAAGATAGGTAGGAAGGAATTCGTAGGTTTCTATCAGCGATCCTAGGAACAAGTGGGAGGATGTTCTGTTTTCCTGGGGCATTTAACTCGTAGCAGGTAGGCAAGTGCTTCTTGGGGGTGGGGTGGGTGGTAGTGGGGGTGGTGGTGGTGTCCTCCTAGCTAATAGGATTATCCGGATTCACTAAGTTTTGCCCAGTGCGAAATGACCGTGCTAGAAGGACGTTAACGCACTGGGAAATTTCATGGGGGTAGAGAATAGGGGATATGGGGTAGGGGGAGGTGGTCAAGAATTTCTCTATCCTTTAACCGCGCTTACACCTACTCTTACTTCTACGAGAAACTCGATATTCTGGATTTACCTCTCGTTAAGCGATTTCATACCTTCTGCCCTTCGGCATAAAGCCAGAAAGCTTTTCCCTTTAACCCTTACAAATCCTAACCCCTTCTCTCGTTACCCCCACCAATCCCTATTTCTAATCCTATTGAGTTTCCTAACTTATCTTTCTTCTATCATTCATATATCATATTATTTAAGTTCACAACGATTTGACATTATTCTAACAACAATTGAAATTATATATTAATTATTAATGTGAATTGAAATTTGTTTCTTCAATATTTTCAAATATTTATGTATCATTTGTAGTCAAACCTGCATACAGATATAAATAATTAACAATGAATTTAATAGTTTATTAATGTTACTCGTTTTAGAATTTTTTTTTTGTTAATTATTTTGTTAATAATTTGTATTAATAATTTTTTTGTTAATTATGATAATATCATTCATATATTATATTATTTAAGTTCACAACGATTTGACATTATTCTAACAACAATTGAAATTATATATTAATTATTAATGTGAATTGAAATTTGTTTCTTCAATATTTTCAAATATTTATGTATCATTTATAGTCAAACCTGTATACAGATATAAATAATTGACAATGAATTTAATAGTTTATTAATGTTACTCGTTTTAAAATCTTTTTATTAATTACGATAATATACTTTTTGTTGTTAATTGACAAATGGGTCGAATTAAACGTTATATAAATTACGTATAAATTATTTACATAATATATACGAGCAACAAAAGCATCAAAGTTAAGAAGCTTCCTATCCCGTCGCTAATCGTCAAGGAATAAAGGAAGCATGCTCGACGTATTTTCCTAAATGCTTTCATTGTTCAGTAACATGCATTTTGCGAGGCATTACATCCTACCGTGTATGTATGTATATACTTTAAGAGACATAGTACGTGACGATTATCCGCTTTAAACAGGTATACAAAATAAATCCTTCGAGGGATTTTAGGAGAATTAAGAAAAATAGATTAACACATACTAACAAAAGAATTTATATTTTTTCCAAATATTTTATCTTAATCATAAATACACAAATCATCGATATTTCTAATTATTTAGTTTACAATTGATGTTAACGAAATTGAACACCTATCATCAAAATGAATTATCAATTAATTTGAAATACTAACAAAAGAATGTATATTTTTTCCAAATGTTATCTTAATCACAAATACACAAGTCATCGATATTTCTAATTACTTAGTTTACAATTGCTGTTAACGAAATTGAACACCTATCATCAAAATGAATTATCAATTAATTTGAAATACTAACAAAAGAATGTATATTTTTTCCAAATGTTATCTTAATCACAAATACACAAGTCATCGATATTTCTAATTACTTAGTTTACAATTGCTGTTAACGAAATTGAACACCTATCATCAAAATGAATTATCAATTAATTTGAAGTAGTTAATCGTAATGGATACCTTAGTATAGAAACGTTAGAAAAGTGAGAATAATACGTGATGATCGTACGATCATGACACCAATGGTGTTCCCATTTGAGAATAAATCCTTCGAGGTATTTTAGGAGAATTAAGAAAAATAGATTAACACATACTAACAAAAGAATTTATATTTTTTCCAATATTATCTTAATCACAAATACACAAATCATCGATATTTCTAATTATTTAGTTTACAATTGATGTTAACGAAATTGAACACTTATCATCAAAATGAATTATCAATTAATTTGAAATACTAACAAAAGAATTTATATTTTTCATAATATTTTATCTTAATCATAAATACACAAATCATCGATATTTCTAATTACCTAGCTTACAATTGATGTTAACGAAATTGAACACCTATCATCAAAATGAATTATCAATTAATTTAAAATAGATAATCGTAATGGATAACTTAGTATAGAAACGTTAGAAAAGTGGGAATAATACGTGATAATCGTACGATCATGACACCAATGGTGTTCCCATTTGAGAAAAGCTTAGCCACTGGTTAAGTTCGTTTCTTAAGAAAAAGAAAAAGGTCAAAGTGTGAGGGAGCGTGAAGAAAGTATTCGTGAAAGAGTTTGTAGAAAAGCTATACACCCCTAGAATCGTAGGGAATCCTAGACAGGAGGAATATAGTAGAAGCAGTAGCACCACCACCACCACCACCACCACCACCACCACCACCAGTAACAGTTTGAAAGTTGCTCGTGAAGGTGTGTATTCATCCCACCTACCGACGTACACCTCGTCTACCTACGAAACCAACGGTTTCAAATCGTTCGAGTGCCCGTTATATGGGCTCCTAACCATTCTGATTCTGCTGACCACTGCTCCAACCAACCAACCAACCAACCAACCAGCCACCCGACCAACCAACCAGCCAGTCAGCCAACCCCTACCCAAGCAAGCAAAGCTGAGCCAAGCCACCCTTCGTTCCTTCGTTCCTTCATTCGTTCCTTTTCGTAGCACTACTGAAAGATACGTGGTCCGCGTTCGAAAGCAAACCAAACCAAACCAAACCAAACCAAACCAAACGAAACCAAACCTATCCTACCCCTATTCCCTGGACGTTTTCTTCGATCCTATTTTCTATCTCATTCACTCTCTTACCTCTTATCTCGTTACTTTTCTATCCTAGACACAATTTTTCCTTCTACGTCTCTCTTCTATATCTATTTTTCTTTTCTATGTTTGTTTCGTTAACGTTTTTTCTACGCGTGTACGGTCTGAGTATGTGTGTGTGTGTGTGTGTGTTTTGAGTTGGTGTATTTTTTGCTGTGTCTCTCTCTCTCTCTCTCTTTTTCTACGGTCTGAGTGTGTGTGTGTGTGTGTGGGCGGGTGGAGGGGTGAGTGGGTGCACTTTTTGCTGTCTCTCTCTCTCTCTCTCTCTTTCTTTCTAACCGTTTTCTATCTTAATTAGAAATATTATCTTTCCTCTCTTCGAAATTGTTGTTCACGCGTTTCCTTCTTTTTTTCTATTATTTTCTTTCCATAGTTTCTTTGTTCCATACTTCTTATTTGTAATAAGAATTATATTTTTTTTTTCTTTCCTTTCCTTTCGTTCAATTATTTTTCTACCCTTAAAGGCGCCTTTATATTCGTTTATCTTAATAAGAAATATTTCTCATTCTTAATTCGAATTATTTATTAAGCGTTAGTAAAAAAAAGAATATATAATCATAATATTTCCTTACAACAAATTATTATTATTATTATATTATTATTATTATTCAGGACTTTTTTTTATTTCTCTTCTGTTTCGTTATTGTATTGGGTGGTTGGATGGGGTGCGGGTTGGGGTTGAAGTTGTAAGAAAGTAAAAAAAAAAAAAAAAAATTTAATAATCATAATATTTACTTACAACGGATTTTTATATTATTATTCAGGACTATTTTTTATTTCTCTTCTGTTTCATTATTGTATTGGGTGGTTGGATGGGGTGCGGGTTGGGGTTTTGAAGTTGTAAGAAATCATCGAAAGAGGACTCGAATACTGAAAAACTCAGTATTCGCTATCGTAAGTTTTAACGTTTGGTTAAAGGCATTTTATTCTTTGGTGTCTACGGTCGAACGAACTCGAAGATTCACGGACGGAATTTGAAATGAGAATCTCGTTGCTCTTCGTGCAGCCTCTTTTTTTTTCTCTCTCTCTTTCTTACTCTCTCGTTGCTGTTGCTGCAATAGAAGGGAAAGGGAAGTTAAGGGAAAGATAGGGTAAGATGCAGATCCTTTTTCTGTTGCTGTGTTCCTCTGCTTTCTCCTTCGCAGCCATGCTTTCTTCGAAGCTTTAACATTTTTACTTCTCGGCAGTTTCGTGGAAAAGAAAAAGTAACCGTGAGTAGATAGGTGTATCTGTCTGTGTGTGTATGTGTGTGTGTGTGTATGGTGAGGAAGAGGAAGGGGGAGGGGGAAGGAAGGCTGGAGAAAAGTCTCGTGAAAGTCGGTGGAAAGTCGTAGAACGTTTCGAACGAAACACGCCTGAATACGTGTGTATGTGTGTGTATGTGTGTAAGTGATTGGTATAGAAAAAGGGGGAAAGAAAGATAAAGAAAGATGGATAGATAGATAGATAGATAGATAGATAAAGATGGAAAGAGTATAGTTTGCTCCTGTTTCCAATATCGCCTAACGTCTTTGATGCATTGGGGGCCTCGGCAAGTAGGTACCACTTGTTCCTCTCGATCTTGGTAGGAAACGGAAAATAAAATGAATTCCAACCGTGTCGAAAGTCAAAGACGTGCCCTTGCTTCGAAAAACGCTTGACCTTTCTTCCCTTATACACACCTACCACCTACTACCCTTTTCTTCTTCTTCTACTTCTTCTACTTCTTCTTCTTTCTTTCTTGTTTTTCTTATTTTTATTGTTCTTCTCTTATTTCTTCTATCTTAAACCTTTGACCTTCCCACTCAAGAAATCCTAACCCCCACACTCGAGTTCTTTTTGTAATATTTTTCTTTCTTTCTTTATTATTATTATTATTATTATTATTATTATTATTATTGTTACTAGTAAGAGGATTCTTAGGTTGGTTTGTTTATTCTTTATTATTTTTTCTTTTTTACGATATATCGTTAGAATCTAATTGAAGTATGATATTAGACTTTGATCAAACTATTGTATTATATTTTTCTTTTTTTTTCTATTATCATCAGTTTTCTCTCTTTACACATCTGACGTCTCTCTTCTTATTCTTTATTCTATCCCTTTTTTATATTTTTTCTCGTTCTTTACCAGCACAGATTTTCTTTATATTCTACTTTCTCTGGAAAAGTGAGCGTACGAACGAACGAAGGAAAGAACGAAGGAACGAACGAATAAGAGATTTTGCGAGAATAAAATCTTCATGGAAGGTTACTAAAGTTGGACAAAGTTTAGCTTGTTAGTAAAGAGAAGACGCGATGCGAACATCCTTCCGATTTTTCCTTAGATTCCAAACTTGTTTCGGAAAAAGCTTTTCTATAAGTAAGATGAACACCAAAAAAAAATCACTTTCTTTTTATCTTTTTTTTACAACATATTATCTCAAAGATTATATATATATATATAAAATAAATATTTAATAAAATAATAAAATAATATATATATAAATAAGTACGAACCACTTTAGGGTCAATCCAATACGTGGGTGGATCGAAAAGTTGTAAGCCCGTCTCGATAAAGAAAAGAAAACTTTTTATTTCTCTCTTTTCTTTTTTCCTAAATAAAAATCAATATAATCTACGAAAGAAAAATGTTAAGCTAAAAATATTTCAATTAATATATAACCCGTATATAGATTATTACATTTTATATTGTATATATATATAATAATAACATAAATGATTTATTTTCATTTGTGTTAATTGCAATCAATTCATTGTTAATCAATTGATTTGTAATCTACGATATTACAAAATTAATTAAAAATAATAAATTATATTATAAGATTATATTATATATATATATAATTTTATTATTATTTTATATTATATATATAATTATTATATATATATAATATATAATATATAATTATTATTATTATTATATATATATATTTTATTATTATATATATATATAGGATGCGAGCACCTCCAAGCCAAACTTAAATATGCGTTCGTGAGAAGATTCGACGGTGGGCCCTGGATAGCTCAATTGGTTAAAGAGCAGTTGTACGGAAAGCGGAAAGAACTCGAATCCGGGTTCGAGTCCCGGTCCAGTCAGTCCAACGGCCCAATTTTTTCACGAATCCTACATATATAATTTATTATTATATATATAAGATTATATATATTATAAAATTTAATTATTATTGAAATAACGTAAATAATTATAATTATAATTCATGTATTAGAATCATTCGTATCGATCTTTAGAAAATGGAAATGATATTATTGACAATAATATAATCGTGCATCATAGTATAGTCATAGGGAATAAATTAATTTATCTTCAATGCGATAAGAGATATGTCGAGGACAAGTACATACACACATACACATATATATTCAGTCTTCGAAGTCTGAAACATTATGCAATGCACGCACGTAACGCGTTCATCGAGCGTGTACATTCTCTATCGAGATACCACCCTCTTTTCCCCCCCTTGCCACACATCTTACCACCCCACTTTCCACCTTCAACTACCCCTGTTTTGGACCTCTATCATCATCGAGAACCAAGTTCTCCTTCAATGTAGAACACCCATGCCTATATAAATTTTATATATATATATATATATATATATGTGTGTGTATGTGTGTATGTGGATGTATGTACATTGGAGAAACTCTAGCGAAATTCTAAGCACTTTCGGTGAATCGAGATAAAGGGATAGAAATAGGAATAGATAGACAGGTAAATAGACAGACGGTTAGAAAATAAAAATTGATTATGTTACTTTCTGCGATAATATTCTACAAAAGTTCAAATATATTTAATATTATTATCATCGATAAATAAAATTGACCAAAATATAGACATTAATTTTAGTATTAGCGATTCTCAAGCTTGTTTTTATGCAGTGCAAACTTTGTGGAAATCAAAGTGTCGAACAATGAAAAGTAAATGCTTAGCAATAGTGCACAAATCTAAAAGGTTTTAATAATAGGATAGATAGACAGGTAAACGGACAGATGGTTGTTAGAAAATAAAAATTGATTATGTTACTTTCTGCGATAATATTCTACAAAAGTTCAAATATATTTAATATTATTATCATCGATAAATAAAATTGACCAAAATATAGACATTAATTTTAATATTAGCGATTCTGAAGCTTATTTTTATGCAGTGTAAACTTCGTGGAAATCAAAATGTCGAATAATGAAAAGTAAATGCTTAGCAAATAGTGCACAGATCCACAAGATTTTAATGCTAGTTGTCTACAATCTTATGTTTCAGCAAAATGCAAAGTTTATGATAATTAAATGATAATATTAAAAACATGTGATAGATAAGAACTATTATCTAACAACCAT
This sequence comes from Polistes fuscatus, assembly GCF_010416935.1. NCBI lineage: Eukaryota > Metazoa > Arthropoda > Insecta > Hymenoptera > Vespidae > Polistes > Polistes fuscatus. Next base: position 898,972 of record NW_025113173.1, on the reverse strand, counting down.
ACTATCTTACGATAAGAATAATGTATTAAAAATGAAATCATAGAAATGATGAAATAAATAATACGTTGATAAGTCAAAAACTGTTGAGAAATGCTTATAGAAAGAGAAAGAAATAGAAAAATAAAAAGAAAGAGAAAGAGTTAGAGTAAGAGTAAGACAGGAAATATTTGGAAGGGTCACGCCCAGACACAGAGTTTCTCTTTCAGGGCATGCAAGGGGGTAACATTGGTACGTCGCGTAAAAAACGTCAATTTTCGATCCTGACATTTTTCCGATTTCACTTTGGACCGCGCGAACGCCGAGAACTCTGTCGGGGCATCTCTTTTCAACTAACCCCCCTCCCCCTGCCCTCCTCGCAATCCCGTTCATCCCGTCTCCCCCTGTTCCCCTTTCACCCTTCGATTTTTCCTCGAGCAAGTTCCTCTTGCACATCTTGCAGCATTGGGTACCTTTCTTCGTACGACTGCTGGAAAATAAGGTTGAAGAAGGTTTACGGTGGGTTGGTGGGGTGAGAAGAAGGGTAAACAGCTTCCTGGTAGACGGAAATCGAGTCGTTGCGCGATTCGAATCGCTGCCGAGTAGAAGACGTCGTCGTCATCGTCTTGGTGGTGATGGTGTCCTCTTGGCGGGTCCCTTGGGAATACTAGGTAGAAGGACTCTCTTAGATCGGAAGGAAGGATCCTTGGGATTCGTGATCCGCGTGTCGATGTCGTCCAAATACCGATCGTTGACCCGTTCTTTCAAAAACCGTATCTGCTATACTATACTCGCTTGCTTGCTTGCTTGCTTGCTTACTTACTTGCTTACTTAGCTTTTCGTTATTCATTATGGAAATTTTGAAACTAGTCATTCCAAGATTTCTTACTTTCATTCATTCGTTTTATTGTTCTATATTGTTTCTTTTTTATCTTTTAAATATATTTATTTTTATTCTCTTTGTTTGTTTTTTATTTGCAAGGTCATACTCGCTTGTTTGCTTGCTTGCTTAGGTTTTCGTTATTCATTATGGAAATTTTGAAACTAGTCATTCCAAGATTTCTTACTTTCATTCACTCGTTTTATTGTTGTATATTGTTTTTTTTTTATTTTTTAAATATATTTATTTTATTCTCTTTGTTTGTTTTTTATTTGCAAGGTCATACTCGCTTGTTTGCTTGCTTGCTTAGGTTTTCGTTATTCATTATGGAAATTTTGAAACTAGTCATTCCAAGATTTCTTACTTTCATTCACTCGTTTTATTGTTGTATATTGTTTTTTTTTTATTTTTTGAATATATTTATTTTTATTCTCTTTGTTTGTTTTTTATTTGCAAGGTCATACTCGCTTGTTTGTTTGCTTGCTTAGCTTTTCGTTACTCATTATGGAAACTCTGAAACTAGTCATTCCAGGATTCTTACTTTCATTCATTCGTTCTATTGTTTTTATTTTTTATTTTTTAAATATATTTATTTTTATTCCATTTGTTTGTTTTTTATTCGCAAGGTCTCAGAATATTTTTCAACATTTTCTGCAATATTTTACGAGTATGATATTTAATATAATATATATATATAATTAGTTGCACACACATCAACAAAATAATAATGAAAATTCTTGAAAATGCGTAATTGAAAGTATTAGTAAACGAGGGTTAGTTTTATATATAAGTATATATAAAAATAGTAATCAAATAGAATATAAAAAGTAACTAAATATATAATTAGTTATACCAAGGCAATAGTAACGAAAGTTACTTGAAGCGAGAGGTTGACGAAGGGGAAAGGGGATAGAATTAGTTAGAAGAAGATAGGTATATTTCGATTTAAGTTTTGCTCTGGCGAAAAATTTGTTTTTTATAATTTCATATACATATATATATAATGCTCGAAGGAGAAAAAGTAGGTGAAGGGTTTGAGGGGAAAAAAAAGGGAAAGGTTGTGGGAAAAGACGACATCTTTGACCGAGGTAGCTTTGTGTGCGCGCACGCCCACACGAGTCTTCACTTTTTCACATTTATTGCCTTATCGAAGTTCAAACGTCTTCTTGAGAACTGCGGAATGCAAATCACGGTGGCTTAACTTAGATGAGGGCCCCGTCTATGAGAAGGAAGAAGTACCACCGTGCCAGGAAAGTCAGAAGTTTCGAATTACCAAGTGCATTGGCTCTTCTACCGCGTCGTAATCCGAATGCACGCGATGAGCTGCCTCCTGAGTTACAATAGACGCCAGAGAAAACGAAAAACGAGTGAAAGTCTTTACATACAACTTCCCCTTTTACAGAATTTCTTCCATTTCTTCTCTTCCACTTCTTCTTCCTCTTCTTCTTCTTTTTTTTCTTGTTCTTTTTCTTTTCCCTTTCCCTTATTTCAAATAGAATGGGAAATTGAGATTTATATTGAAAAACATTAACTCGTATGAATGTTCGATCCATCTATCATCCTACTCGTTTGTATCTTTAAATCCTCTTCTTACACTCAACAATATTTTGTATATTTATGTGGGATGCCTAGCACCTCCAAGTCAAATACTTAAATAGGCATTCGCGAAGAGATTGGACGGTGGGCCCTGGATAGCTCAATGGTTAAAGAGCAAGCAGTCGTCCGGAAAGCGGAAGATCCGGGTTCGAGTCCCGGTGCAGTCAGTTTCAACGTCCTAATTTTTTTCACGAATCTTACATTTATATTATAAATTTAGAATGATATCTATATCGTTATTGATCAAAAACAATAAATATTCATTTATATGCATATAAAAGAAAAAATAACTAACGAATTGTTTCAATATATAGTTACAAATTGATCTACGATATTCGTAGGGATTGCATGATGGAAAAGTAAAAAAAAAGAAAAAAATAGAGAAAGAGATATTGAATCGTTAACTTGAAGAAAAAGTAGTTTTATTCGAGGTAACTAGAGAAATAGAGAGAGTGAGAGAAAGGAAAAAAGGATAAGAATAAAATGAATAAGAATAAAGAAAGAAAGAAAGCAAGGAAAGAAAGCAAGATCTTTTGAAGAAGGTAATATTCAAAAGGAAAAGCCTAAAAGAAGAAGAAGAAGAAGAAGAAGAAGAAGGAACGAACGAAGAACATCTTAACGTCGTTCGTCGAGGATATAAGACTATCTTTGTACGCGTTTTTCCATCGTGAGAGAGAAAGACCCCGAAAGATCTGAACTCAAAGGAGTGTGTCGGAGGTTTCAGGGTTTTCTCGTCCGACAGGCTACGTCCTGCATCACAATACTTCTCCAATTTCCTGAGCACAAGTTACGGGACACGTTCCATCATGACGTCACGGGAACAAAGCTTTACCTCCAAGCCCCAACCCCCCCGAACCACTCCCCACTATTCCTGCTTTTCGTCCTTCGATCCTTGGACCTTACCAGTCTCCTCTACTAAATTTTCCTTCTCTCTCAAACTAATACTACTATAATACTACTACTCTATATCTCTTTCTCTCTCTCTATCTTTGAGTTTCCTTTGCTTCAAGGAAGCGGAACTGCTGGGGGTAAATAAGCACTCTGATAAACTAAGTTTCACAACCCACGAACACTGATTCCGATGACTTTTCTTCGATTTGATCATTAGCCATTTTCTTAATTCTTTCTTGCTTTCTTGCTTTCTTGCTTTCTTGCTTTCTTTTTCTTGTCCATTGGACAAATAATTTCCTGACATTTCGATAGATTACAACGGGTATCATGGTCTTCCATTTCTCTTCTTATTTTTTTCCCTTTTTTTTTCTCTCTCTCACTCTCTCTTTCTCTTTCTTTCCTTCTCTCTAATTCACCATTCATTAAAAGACTTTTTTTCTAATTTCTTTTTCTCTACTTTTTTTTTCTCCCCTCCTCCCCCCAATGTGAAATTACTCCACGATTTTCCTACAAGAGTCTTTTTCTTTTTCTTCTTTTCTTTTTTATATATTTTCTTTTCATTTCTTTTTATCTCAAAAGTCTCGTTTCTTCAAAGAAAGAGAAAGAGAAAGAGAGTTCGGTCCTTTGTCTCTCAACGAAGAAGAAAATTATTCCCATCCGATGAAGAGATGGATACTTTATAAGGTCTTAAGTGTGTAATTTAAGCAGTGCGATCTTATACTGTTCCAGCTATCAGTAGATCTCGTTAATTATGAAAGGGATGATGATTAAACTCAAGCTAAGACAATTAACGCAATTACCGATATATTCTTCTTCTTATCATGACGTATCTAATTTTATAACAGGAATTACGATTGAATGATATCGATATTTACAATATTTTTCAATGAATTCTATTTAAGTTTGTATCTCTGCCAATAGATTTCTTCCCTTTTCTTTTTTCGTTATTCATTTAATTCATTTTTGAATTTAAAGAAACAGACGGACAGGAATTTTTTTATCGTTTAATAAATGATTGGAATATCGTTTTTAAAATATCCTGTATAATACGAGATATATTAGTAGAATATTATGATATTATTTAATTGTTTGTAATGTTTATTTAATATAGGAGAATATGTTTGAATTATTTATTAGGACGTATTCTTACTTTATATTTAAGTGAAAAATTATTCATATTCTCGTTACTTCTTGATCGTAACATAATTAAATTCAACGTTTTACCAACCGATAAAATATAATTACAATAATTTCGTGACACATATCGTACACCAAATATGCTTATTTAATATCGTAGAATATGTTTGAAATATTATTAGGACGTATTCTTACTTTATATTTAAGTGAAAAATTATTCATTAATTCGTTACTTCTTGATCGTAACATAATAAAATTCAACGTTTTACCAACCGATAAAATATGATTACAATATTTCGTGACACATATCGTACAACAAATATGCTTATTTAATATCGTAGAATATGTTTGAATTATTATTAGGACGTATTCTTACTTTATATTTAAGTGAAAAATTATTCATTAATTCGTTACTTCTTGATCGTAACATAATTAAATTCAACGTTTTACCAACCGATAAAATATAATTACAATAATTTCGTGACACATATCGTACATCAAACCTAACAAAAATTGATTTTTAGCAGTCCAAATATTTTTCGATAAATTATTATATTTATCTTCATACATCTTATATTATTATTCATGTATTATAATTATGATTATTTTCATTTGAAAAGATATATAAAGTTTTTCGTTGTTTAATAAATAATTGGAACATCGTTTTTAAAATATTATTATTTTAAAATATAATCTTAAAATATCTTACTTTATATTTAAGTAACCGTAACTTAATAAAATTCAACGTTTTACCAACTTATAAAATATAATTACAATAATTTCGTAATACATATCATACAACAAACCTAACAAAAATTAATTTGTACCCGTCCAAATATTTTTCGAAAAATTATATTTATTCTCCTCATCTTATTATTAATTCATATATTATAATTATGATATATTTTTATTTGAAAAGATATATAAAGTTTTTCGTTGTTTAATAATAATTGGAACATCGTTTTTAAAATATATTATATTTTAAAATATAATTTTAAAATATCTTACTTTATATTTAAGTAACCGTAACATAATAAAATTCAACGTTTTATCGATAAAATATAATTACAATAATTTCGTGACACATATCGTACAACAAACCTAACAAAAATTAATTTTTACCCGTCCAAATATTTTTCGAAAAATTATATTTATTCTCATCCATCTTATATTATAATTCATATATGATAATTATGATTATTTTCATTTAAAAAAATATATAAAGTTTTTCGTTGTTTAATAAATGATTGGAACATCGTTTTTAAAATATAATTATAAAATATCTTACTTTATATTTAAGTAACCGTAACATAATAAAATTCAACGTTTTACCGATAAAATATAATTACAATAATTTCGTGACACATATCGTACAACCAACAAAAATTAATTTTTACCTGTCCAAATATTATTATATTTCTCATACATCTTATTGTAATTCAATATTAAAATTATATTATTATTTTCATTTGAAAAAAAATTTAAAGTTTAATAAATGATTGGAATATCGTTTTTAAATATAATGTTTAAAATCTTACTTTATATTAAGTAACCGTAACATAATAAAATTCAACGTTTTACCAACTTATAAATATAATTACAATAATTTCGTGACACATATCGTACCACAAACCTAACAGAAATTAATTTTACTCGTCAAATATTTGTCGAAAAATTATAATATTTATTCGCTCACATCTTATATTGTAATTCATATATTAAAATTATAATTATATATTTTCATTTGAAAAAATATATAAAGTTTAATAAATGATTGGAATATCGTTTTTAAAATATAATTTTAAAATATCTTACTTTATATTTAAGTAATCGTAACATAATAAAATTCAACGTTTAAAACCAACCGATAAAAATAATTAAAATATTTCATGACACATATCGTACAACAAACCTAACAAAAATTAATTTGACCCGTCCAAATATTTGTCGAAAAATTATATTTATTCTCATCCATCTTATATTATAATTCATATCTGACAATTATGATTATTTTCATTTGAAAAGATATATAAAATTAATTGGTTAAAATGATGTATATTATTTTAGAAACATCCTGTATAATGGACGTAGCCAAGGATATATCCTTAATGGTCTTCTAAGATACTCTCTTCCACCTTCTCTTCATCCCATCGTCCTAGTAGTAGTCGTAGTCGTAGTAATAGTAGTAGTAGTAGTAGGAAAAGTGCAATCAAGCCGATCACTAATGCTCTTCCGGAAGAAGGGACAGTCTCGAGCATCCCGCCGGACGGGTTACAGTATCGCACAGGACGATTCTCTTCCTGGAAATGGAATTTCCAATTATCCGACATAGCGAGAAGAGAGAGAAAGAGAGAGAGAGGAACGTGTTCTCTATCTCTCTCTCTCTCTCTCTCCCTCACACAGTCTCTTATCCTTGATGGCCTGTGTGGAACGATTCTAGTCCGTTTGAAAGATCAACCGATCAATGTGTAACATCTAATTTTCAATATTATATTCAAAAATATATAACGAATAGTAACTAATCAAAAAAACGATTAAAACTAGATTAGTTTTCTTCGTTTGATAATTTACTTATTTTCTATAATCAAATAACTGAGTTGTCAATTTTTTTTGATTTGCGTTCATTCGATTAATCTCGAATATAATATTATAATAAAACTTTGATTTAATAAGAGTTATGATTATTAAAATAAGACAAAAATCAAGTACCTCTTTAAATTATTATATATAAAATAAAGATTCGATTAATCTCGAATATAATATTATAATAAAACTTTGATTGAATAAAAGTTATGATTACTGAAATAAGACAAAAATCTCAAATACATCTTTAAATTATTATATATAAAATAAAGATTCGATTAATCTCGAATAAAATATTATAATAAAACTTTGATTTAATAAAAGTTATGATTACTGAAATAAGACAAAAATCTCAAATACATCTTTAAATTATTATATAATATATAATATAAATAAAGATTCGATTAATCGAATATAAATTATAATAAACTTTGATTGAATAAAAGTTATGATTACTGAAATAAGACAAAAATCAAATATCTCTTTAAATTATTATATAATATATAAAATAAAGATTCGATTAATCTCGAATATAAATTATAATAAAACTTTGATTTAATAAAAGTTATGATTACTGAAATAAGACAAAAATCAAATACATCTTTAAATTATTATATATAAAATAAAGATTCGATTAATCTCGAATGTAATATTATAATAAACTTGATTTAATAAAAGTTATGATTACTAAAATAAGACAAAATCTCAAATACATCTTTAAATTATTATATATAAAATAAAGATTCGATTAATCTCGAATATAAAATTATAATAAAACTTTGATTTAATAAAAGTTATGATTACTGAAATAAGACAAAAATCAAGTACCTCTTTAAATTATTATATAATATATAAAATAAAGATTCGATTAATCTTGAATATAATATTATAATAAAACTTTGATTTAATAAAAGTTATGATTACTGAAATAAGACAAAAATCAAGTACCTCTTTAAATTATTATATAATATATAAAATAAAGATTCGATTAATCTCGAATATAATTTATAATAAAACTTTGATTTAATGAAAGTTTATTATTAAAATAAGACAAAAATCAAGTACCTCTTTAAATTATTATATATAAATAAAGATTCGATTAATCTCGAATGTAATATTATAATAAAACTTTGATTTAGTAAAAGTTATGATTATTGAAATAAGACAAAAATCAAGTACCTCTTTAAATTATTATATAATATATAAAATAAAGATTCGATTAATCTCAAATAAAATATTATAATAAAACTTTGATTTAATAAAAGTTATAATTATAAAAATAAAACAAAAATCTCTCTCTCAAATACATCTTTAAATTATTATATATAAAATAAAGATTCGATTAATCTCGAATAAAATATTATAATAAAACTTTGATTGAATAAAAGTTATGATTACTGAAATAAGACAAAAATCAAATTTTAATTTATTATATATAAAATAAAGATTCGATTTATCTCGAATTTAAAATTAAAAAATTTAAATTTTAAATAATTTATTTACTGTCGTTGCTAAGGAATGCATTTACATTTATCTCACAAACGCATAATGGTATTACTTCTGTATTAGGTGCTCGAAAAAATTCACAAACGCATATATGCGTCCTTAGTCCAGACCGATAGCTTTTGCCAGACGCATATATGCGCCCACAGCACTCTAAGGGTTAAATCAAAAGCGACTCGCGAACTGTAAGCTAGCGTCAAATTGATTAATATTAAAACAAGAGACTGAGGAGGGGGGGAGAGAAAGAGGATAGAAGAGAATAAAGAAGAAGAAGAGGTGGGGGAAGGGGAAGGGGGAGTAGAAAGAGGAGTAAAAAGTAGGTTTTACCCTTAGAGTGCTGAATACTCGCGGCCTATGTGTTCCGTACGGACGACGAGGACAAAATTAAATGATTCAAGAGTATTATTTTTTAATATTAATTCTTTATTATCAACATTGAAATTTCAAATAATTTATTTACTGCCGTTGCTAAGGAATGCATTTACATTTATCTCACAAACGCATAATGGTATTACTTTTGTATTGGGTGCTCGAAAAAATTGACAAACGCATATATGCGTCCTTAGTCCAGACCGATAGCTTTGCCAGACGCATATATGCGCCCACAGCACTCTAAGGGTTAAATCAAAAGCGACTCGCGAACTCGCGCGTCAAATTGAAATAAAACAAAAAGACGATTAATATTAGAGACGGAAGGGAAGAAAAGAGAGAATAAAAGAAGAAGAAGAGGTTGGGGGAAGGGGGAAAGGGGAGGGGGTGGTATTTGAGGCAGGGGTTGGCGCAACGTTTCGTTTATTAAGGATGGCTGCTACCAAGTAGCGGTAGGCGCGGGTGCAAAGGGTGCAGGGACGGGTTTTGGTGGAGGAAGAGGGGGCGAGGGTGGAATAGAATGGGTTGGGATGGGATGGAATGGGGGGATCGAGGGTTGAGGGCAAACTGCCATGCCGTAGCATGGACTGCACACCCGCCACGTGCAATTAGCCATGTTCCGGGCTTGTCGGGACTCGACTTTAATGGAGCGCATCGCACTAACCTCGGCATTTACACGTCAGACACGAAGATCGAGTGGCATCGGAGGAAAGAGATGGAAAGAGGAATGAAAAAGGAATGAAAGTGAGAGAGAATGAGAGAGAGAGAGAGGGAATGAGAGAGAGCTTGCAAGCAACGTGATTGTGCACCGAAAGAGACGACAGACATAAAGAAAGATTTAAATGGATCAAAGGTTAACAACTCGTTTCTATTTGTTTGTTGTTTTGTTTTTAACTTTCCTTTTTGTCGATTCAACTCTTTCTTTTTTCTCTTTCTTTTTCTTTTTTTTTTTCTTATTTTCTTCTAGCTTTCTATCCGTCGAGAAACACCCAGGAGGAAAGGGGTGGGGGTAGTAGGATTCGGGACGAATTTAATTATCTTTTCCCTTTTTTCTTTGCTTTCCTTTTGTTTTGTTTTGTTTTCTTTTCTTTTCTTTCTTATCCATTGAATTCTGTGCGGTTACTATGTTAATAGTGAAAATAGAATTTAGAGGATGTTCGTTTGGTCGAGAACGTGTACGATAATGAATTCAATTTTACGTTTAATTTCGTTTCGTCTATTTGTTATCTAATGTTTCTATCCAATCTTTTATACTTTCTAATTTTGATATTATTGCTACTTGTTTTTCTCTTTTTCTCGCGATTAAATTAATTTCATTTGATTTGGATTTACTTTTGAATCGTCGAATTGAGAATTTCGTGTTTTATTGTTTAAGAGGATTTTTATTTGATTAATTAATTAAATAAATGAACTTGTGCAACATATTTTTTCGTTATATATATATATTTTTCTCGTATTAATATTTAATCTAATTTTTTTATATATAAAAATCATCTATAGATATTATTCATTTTCAAATAATTTTTTCTATGACAATGCATATTCGTTTGTTTTCGTGTGTTTTTTTTGTTTTGTTTTAATCTCTCTCTCTCTTTCTCTCTCTCTCTCACTCTCTTCTCAAAAATTATACATTCTTCGTAACGAAGTTTAACGCGTGTAAAACAACACGTTATAATAACATTTTCTATCTCATTCCCCGGTTTGTTTACTTTTTTGTCTATCATCTCATTTTATACTTTCTTTACTCATTTTCTTTGTTTGCTTTTTCTCATTCCATTTGAAATACGACATCTGACATTTAACGTTGAAAGGAAGCTCGTAAATATTAAAGTAATGAAAGTAACGGTTAATGTAAACCAACCAACAGAGACAAATATTATTACTTCGGTCGTGACTTTTCTCTTGTCGAATCAAAAACAAGTCAAGTCTAGGTGTGATGTTAAATTTTCGGTACGTTGAATAACGTAACGTCAATAATAATAGTAGTCTCTTCCAACTACGTCAATTTATAATGGTAACTTTTGACATTTTCTTTTACTAATTAATCATTACATCTATAATAACCCAACTACATTAACAACGAAAAATGATTTCTCTCGAAACTCTTGAAATTTTGTATCGCATAAATACGAATGAGAAAAAAAAGAAATATAATATAATAACAATTAATTTATCGATATATATTATAATTAAAAAAACTGGTGTGTGTACTTATGTACGCACGTAAGAAGTTATACTTCTTTGCCTACCAAAACGAACATAACCTCAATAACCTCAAAATAACTAAAAGAAAAAAAAATAATAATAATAATTATATAATAAGAAAGAATACAAAAAAAAACTGGTGTATGTACTTATGTACGCACGTAAGAAGTTATAACTTCTTTGCCGTACCAAAACGAACATAACCTCAATAACCTCAATAACCTCAAAAATTACTTAAAAAAAAACTTCAAGAAAAAAAAGCAACTTAAAACAAAAATAATAATTATTATTATATTATAAGAAAGAAAAAAAAAAGAAAAGAAAATATCAAATATAGATATCATTCCACACTAAAATAAGAAAGATATTGAATTACTTGACGCGTCAACAGTAATGGGCGCGGTTACAGCATTAGTTCTCGCTTCGATCATTAAGTAAAGCAGCGCTGAGTACGATTAGTTTGGATGGGTGACCCGCTTGAGAAAGAAGGGGAAGAAGAAGAGAAGACAACTCATGCCGTATACTTGAAATCGCCTTTGCCGCGCGTAGTAAATAACCGCGACAACTCCATGGTGTCGTTTTCCCAGACGCTCGGAACCAAATCACTCCCCATTACATTTTTCCCAACGTGCCAAAAGAAGTATAACTTCAAAAATAATATATAAAATAATATATTTGTATCATTTATCCAGATTAAAAATCGATACATCCCCAAATGGAATTGTTAGAATAAAACCACACACACATACACACATTTTATATATATTATTTAATTATATTTAAATATTAATGTGAAACTCGTGTTATAAAATATGAAAAAGTACATTTTTTCCAGAACATTTATATGAATATTTTGGTATGAAAATTGTACCACCATAAAATAACGTATTATTCCATTAGTTATATTATTCTAATAACATATACGTAACGAAGTGTTTGATAAATGATGATTTTGCATAGTATCATTAATAATTAAACATAAAAGAATATAATATACACTATCTCACACGCATTACACGCGTATACGTGCTCGCATATAATTAAGTATAATTCATTCTCTTATTAATAAGAAGGAATTATATTAAATATTTTGTTCTTCTTTCTTTACTTTCTTTACTTTCTTTACTTTCTTTCGTTCTTTCTTTTTCTTCTTTTAATTTACATACATACATACATATTATACATACATATTATACACCTATACACACATAACACGCGTGCATACATACTTATAACGATTCGCACAATATGTTTTCATACTATATAGCAAACCTTAATGACTCCTCCTCAGCTTAGAATCAAACGTGTCAAAGCGTGTAGTGCATGCGAAACGAGAAGCAGCAGCAACTCTCCTCAACGACTTCAATCTCTTCACTTGTGTGTGTGTGTGTGTAGAGTATTATACGTATAAACAGAGTCTACACGTACGTGTACACACATATACATAGAAAATCGACGTACGAGCAACGCTTACACACACACACACACACACTCTTTTCAAAAGCCCCTGAAGCTGCTTCTTTTTTTTTTTTATTTCTTTTTCCACTTCGTTTTCTTCCACCCTTTTTTTTTCTTCTTTTTTATTATTTTATACTTTTTCACCCTTTAAGGAAAGAAGACACACAAACCATCGCAACTTTTCGTTAGTAGTGAGGTACCCCAAGATGTGTACGTACTTTTACCTTTTTCTATCTCTTCCTTTTCTTTTTTTTTTCTCTCCATAACTTTTTCTTTCTAATTTTACTTACATCCTCCCCCATACATCTAGGAGAAGAAGATTCGCGCACGATGGTTCTCGTTCGCGCTCGAAGAAAACGAAAAGGGCATATAAATCTTTTAGACTCCTTTGCGTCGCGTAGACTCGTTACGAAACTTGACTTACACATACAAACACAAACACACACATATAGATATATATACATAGGAACGCACGTATACAAACACACACATCAATTTATTTATATAATATACATTTTATAATGTGTGTATGTAATGTGAATGTATGTGTGTGTGTAATGCGTGTGTATGTAATCAGAAAAAATATTTGTGTGTGTAGAAAATTTACAGCGATAGAAACTGCAAATTCTGTAAACTAAAGAGTACGAGAAAAAGAAATAGAAATAAAAAGAGAGAGAGAGAGAGAGAGAGAAGAACAAACAAATGTGCATGCAAAGAGTAAATGAATGAATAAGTGTGTGTATGTGAAAGAGAGAGAGAGAGAAGAACAAATAAATGTGCATGTAAAGAGTAAGTGAATGAATAAATGTGTGTACGTGTGTGTGTGTGTGTGTGTGTGAGAGAGAGAGAGAAAAGGGGTAGGTTTCACGCATGAGCAATAGCAGAGGAGAGATAATAACTTTGTGGTATCCAACGTGTAAGACGGCGGAAGGAAATCGCATCGTGCATGTTGAACAGTTTCCCCTTTGTCAAGAAGACCGCTGTGTAATCGGTGCAACGGTGCATCTCGAATGCTTTGGCGACCGATTTCAAGTACTATGTATTATATTATACCTCATATTATGTCTTCAACGATTGAATATGTATATTTTGTATATATATCCTATATATTATTACGAATAATTGAATATATATACATATATATGTTAATACACAAACATGATATTAATATTTAATTAATTTATTAATTTTAATTAATTTAATTATTTGATATATATATTGAGTTAATTGCAAAATTAATTATATATAAAATTACATATTATAAGATATATATATAATACATTAAGTTACTTAGAAAATTCGTATTGATTCATTAACAATTTAATATTCTCTCTATATATATATTATTATATATTTATTAAATATTTATATATATATAAATTTATAAAATTAAAAATATATATCTATAAATTTTAAATATACATATATATATTTTTGTCATTAATTAATTAAATAATTACAAATTATTATATAATTATATAATTAAAAATATATATATATATTTTTTTTTTTGTAATTTTCATTTAATTCATATATTATTTTTGGTTTTAAAAGAATAATCATATATATAGTAATATAAAATTTATATGAAAAATATACGCCCTATTTTATAAATCGGTACGAATTTTTAAAAATAAAATACATATTATAAGATATATACAATAAATATGTAATAAAATTACATATATTAAAAGATATATACAATATATTAAGTTACTTAGAAAATTCGTATTGATTTATTAACAATTTAATATTCTATATGTTGAGGTACCGGTGCCCTTGATCGGTAATACTCTTTTTATTTATCGTGAAGATGCTGTGATGTTCGTGTTCTCGATTGTTGCTGCGTTGTATTTCGCTGTTGTCGGAATCCTACGATGCGCTGGCTTCGGTTTCGTTGAGTTAAGTTCTTTCGTTCTGTCGTGATCTTCTATATCGTGTATATTCTTCTAATGCTAAGGTGCGGGGCGGCAGTCTCTTATATTTAGGGAATGCTCGTCATCCCTTCTCTGCGCCCATTAGCCAATAGAAAAAAAGATAATCTTTATGTTATAGTCTCGCACGTGTAAACTGCACCACACATAAGAACATAAGATTTCATAAGACCGTTACTTCTAATAGCGGACAATTCCTAATAATTGTAATAACCCGTTACCGTAAGATACATAAGAATCATAAGAAGGGTCATCATAACTAACATAAGAACCGACAAAACTGAACTAAATTCCTTCCTCTCTATTGTCCGACTGCCCTTTTATACTTTTCCATCGAACAACGAAGCATCGGCCTCCCTCCACGGGTGACGCATACAGCCTCTGTTCCTCACACTTAATCTTAAGAATATCGATATCCTAAACAAACATTCGCACGCACTCACACTAGTGCAGGCGCCAACGTGCACGAACCTGCATGAGACGTTTACACACGAATAAAATGTATAACGGCCGTAGACGTGGAGATGACGCATCGGTAGGAACGCATTGAAATAAAGAAATTCACCCGACACGACGGCGCCGAGTGTTTACTTAGTAACTAAACACCGACCCAATAGGTCCGGAGCACGAAAGGACCGTTGCACCGATCCTCAGATAGCCCTTTTGTTCGATATATCTATAGTTTTTTAAATATGAGCCTTTATACGTTGTTCGTGATTTTCATGATATCGAAATCTATGCTATGCCGACTTCTTATGTAGTTGCGTACCGACGCAACACTATATATATATTTCCATTTGAATTTTTATAATTTTCATTTAATTCATATATTATTTTTAGTTTTAAAAGAATAATCATATTGTCACATTACGCCGAACCGAGCAGCCTACCGCACGAGATAAAAATTATTTGTATAGGAATTCTATGGGAATAAAGAATTCTAAAGGAAAAAACCTAAATAAATAAGTAATATAATCTAAAGAAAAAACCTAAATAAATAAGTAATATAATCTAAAAGCTTATATATATAGTTTACAGGCGATAGAAATAATTCTATAATAAATATAATAAAATAATAAAATAAAATTCTAAGATATTCAGTCTCCTCAAAAGAAAGGGTCTCATGGTCGTTCCCCCCTTTGGTAAACAAATGCAATTTTAAACGGGTAAAATTCCGATAGCTTTGAAAGATACTCTCTCGCTAAGGCGTTACAGGCGTTAAAAGAAAGAAATAGCGATGACCAATAGGGAATCTGTGATTCAATAAGAAACGCCCTATAGGAAAAGGAGAGTCCTTCCTCTCCCACTATATGCGGGGTATAAGAGACGGACCCCAGACCGGAATAAGGGCTTATTTAGAAGAGTTATACACAGGAGTATACACAGAGTGATATACAGAGATAGATGCATAAGTACGAATAATTTGTAATAAGCCTGAAGTCAGTAAATGTTTAAGTTTTAAGTGCGACGATATATATATAAAGGGAGTTTTCTACTTGTATTCTGTTCTATTTTCTTGTGTTTTGTTAAAATATATGATCCATATTTTGTACTACTTCGTCAAAATTGTTATTCACCCCGAGCTTTAATCGAACATTTGGCGACCGTGACAGGACTGGGGTCTTACTAGTATTACAGTTTTGTGCAAAAGTTATTTTAGTGCTTTATCATTAAAATGGATCTTCTAAAAAGGAAAAGAACAATGGCTCGCGTTGCATTCACAAAGGTGTATAACACTTTGAATGCATTACTGGATCCAGCAAAGGGATCGAGTAGGGAAGCGATTTCAAACTACCTAGCACTATTGGAATCCAAAACACAACAACTGACTTCAATTTCGCAATCGTACTTGGATCTGAGAATGGAAGGAGACGATTATTCGGAGGCAGAAATCGAGCAAGAGACGAACGAAACCATAGAATATGAAGAAAAATTCTTGGATATCAAGTCCCAAGTCGAGGATCTCTTCAAAGAGACAGAAAGTTCGTCTACCTCCGCGCTAGCTGCCGCCGCTCTTCCAGCACAACCAGACATAAGAGTGTCTTGTAATGTACCGACAATCCGATTGCATCAATTTAGCGGTAATATAAAAGATTGGCTACCATTTTGGAGTTCGTTCAAGAAAATACACGAAAACTCTGGGTTGACAAAAGAGGACAAGTTCCAATATTTAATGCAATCTATGGAGCCGAAATCTCGTGCAGCCGCATTGATTAAAGGTTATCTGCCTACCGCTGAAAATTACACAAAGGCGATTGATAGTCTAATGGAGCGATACGGTGATACAGATCTGCAAATTGAAGTACATATACGTCAATTATTGCAACTTGTCCTGCGTAAACCAGCCGGGTCTACGAATTATTACCTCTCCGGTTTATATGAAAACCTCGAATCACGTTTGCGAGCGTTGGAATCTTTAGGTCTCACCAACGACACGTACGCGACCATATTGTATCCTCTCGTAGAATCAGCACTACCAGAAGAATTATTGAGAGCGTGGCAACGTAGTTGCTCACTTCTAAACGCTAATTACATAGGAGGAACGGGAGCTTCCGCTATTCGTGGAAAAGAGCGATTAACTCGACTCATGGAATTTCTGGCAATGGAAGTGAAAAGTGTGATTTAATAAGAAACGCCCTGTAGGATAAAGAGAGTCTTACTTGTAGTTTACTTGTAGTTTTACTTTTTACGTATTTTAACGTATATTAGTTTTACTTGTATTTTGTTCTATTTTCTTGTGTTTTGTTAAAATATATGATCCATATTTTGTACTACTTCGTCAAAACTGTTATTCACCCCGACCTTTAATCGAACACATATAAATAGTAATAGAAAATTGATATGAAAAATATACGCCCTTTTTTTTATAAATCGGTACGAATTTTTAAAAATAAAATACATATTATAAGATATATATACAATAAATATGTAATAAAATTACATATATTAAAAGATATATACAATATATTAAGTTACTTAGAAAATTCGTATTTATTTATTAACAATTTAATATTCTATATATATATTTCCATTTGAATTTTTGTGTAATTTTCATTTAATTCATATATTATTTTTGTTTTAAAAGAACAATCATATATATAATAATATAAAATTGATATGAAAAATATACGCCCTTTTTTTTTATAAATCGGTACGAATTTTTAAAAATAAAATACATATTGTAAGATATATACAATAAATATGTAATAAAATTACATATATATATTATAAAATATATACAATATATTAAGTTACTTAGAAAATTCGTATTGATTTATTAACAATTTAATATTCTATATATATATATTGAATTTTTATTTTTATAATTTGAATTTTTATAATTTTCATTTAATTCATATATTATTTTTGTTTTAAAAGAATAATCATATATATAATAATATAAAATTTATATGAAAAATATACGCCCATTTTTATAAATCGTTACGAACTTTTCGAGAATAATTCGATATATTCTCAACATATGGTATATCGTGTTATATATCGAACGATTGAATATATTATACATATATTGTTATGTGTATATGTAGAAAAGAAGGTGGTGGTGTGTAGAAAAGAAGGTGGTGGCGTATAGAATGAATGAGAAAAGAAGAAGACGACTTTACGTTATTTCGTAACGACCGAACTCTATTACCTGGCTATGTAACGCATTCGATTGGCGCACCTGTTTCCCTCCTTCTCAATATTCATTCGAACGTAGAAAACTCTCTACGGTGCACTACCCTTCTCTCTCTCTCTCTCTCTCTCTCTCTCTATCGAAAAAAAATAAAACTCACTTTTATTATTGACAGTCCGGCAGTTTCCGAAGAATGAAAGAAAGAATAAGATATATATATATGTATATAAAGATGGAAATAGCAAAAGAGTGAGAGAAAGAGAGAAAGAGAGAGAGAGAGAGAAAGAAAAAATATATCACATTTTACACCACGAAACTGTCCTTTTGTGCTAGAAGAAACTTGCTTTAACGACTCCGGGGTGCACACAGAGCGATAGTAGTCTCCTCTTTCGTAGCTTTTCGCAACGAATAGAAGAAGAAAAATAGAAGAAGATGAACAAAAAAAAAATAAAATAAAATATGAAGAAGAGTAGAAAGGGAAGAGAACTGGGTGGAGGGGTGGTGGGGTGGAGGAGGTGTGGGTGGTGTGGAAGAAACGATCGAATAACGCAAATAACGAGGGAGAGACATTTTTATTATTATTATTATTATTATTATTATTATTATATATATATATATATCTCATCTGAATTCGCTTTTTGCTTCCTTCCGTTTCGAAGAAAACTTGTGTATGCGCGCAAATTTTGTTTTCCTTATTTATAAATCTTCTCTCTCTCTCTCTTTCTTCTTCTCTACTGGACCACCACTGAACTAACTTTTATTTCATCTATCTACCTATCTATCCATCTATTCCATTCTTTTCATTTCTTTCCTTTTCCTATTCCTATTCCTATTTCTTTTCCTTTTCTATCTTATTTTCGTATCTTTATATGGACCATTAGCAAACTACTCGTAGTCGATAAAACTACGTGCCATATTCTACGTGCTATAGATATTATTTATTATATTTAACGTTAGAACGAATTATAATATCCTTTCTCTGTCCCTTTCCATTTAATATTTCTCTATTTCTATTTCTTTTTCTCTTTCTCATATCAGGAGAGTCATTGTTTTGCGTTATCGTTATTCCCAACGAGCAGTTCTCCTTCTTCCTTATGACATCCTTTACGTGCACATTACCTATACTATATACCATCCCATATTCAGTTAAATGTACAATAGTTTGTATCGCATATATTGGAATACGTTACGCTAGATATATCTTTCGAAATAAGAGAAGGGGGAGGGGGCAGAAGGGGGAGGGGGAGAAGACCACGGGTGGGGGGCGGAGGGGTACATGGGTTTACAGGAAAATGAAGTAAAGGGAACGAGTTACGGGGGTAGAGGGGGAAGGGGGTAGGAGGTGGTAGAGGTTCGAAGAGGTAAAACAAGGGACGGGTAGAAGGGGAGGGGGGAGAAGACAACGGGTGGGAGGCGGAGGGGTACATGGGGTTGCAGGAAAATGAAGTAAAGGGAACGAGTGACGGGGGTAGAGGGGGAAGGGGGTAGGGGGTGGTAGGGGTTCGAAGAGGTAAAACAAGGGACGGGGAGAAGGGGAGGGGGGAGAAGACAACGGGTGGGGGCGGAGGGGTACATGGGGTTGCAGGAAAATGAAGTAAATGGAACGGGCGACGGGGGAATGGGGAAGGGGGTAGAGGGTAGGGGTAGGGGGTCGAAGAGGTAAAACAAATTACCCCGTGTGCGGCTAGGTAACACTGTAGGTAGTACATTAGTATTCAAAGGATGTTAAACGCCGAGTGTGTAATTTAATGTTCTCTACAGTTTCTCTAAAGTATTTTTATAGTTTGTTCTATTTAGAACTAAACCCCATCCCCCTACCCTGCCCACCAAAAATCTCTCTTCTTTGAATGAAATGAAAATGATTAAGGAACGTTTCGAGATTCGTTCGAGTATGATATTATAAATAAAATGGATTACACTTACTTTACTTTTGAACGCGAATTTCTTAGAAATGTTTCATGGAATATTTTTTTTTCTCTTTTTTCAATAGAAAATCAACGAATTGTATAATAATAATGATAATTATAATCGAATATGAAAATCATTTTGGAAGTTAAATTGCTATGTTAAATTAAAAGTTAAATGTTATTTCTATCTAAACGTTTTTGTCCAATAGAAATTCATTGAATATAAATTATTGAAATATCGTTTCACAAATCACAGAGGTTAGTTTATTCTTCGAAAGTTATTTTCTAAAATATCGAGGAAACGTTTAGGAGAATAAATCCGTAATGAAATCGTTCGAGAGAAAGTGAAAATTATGTTGATTAATATTAAGTTGTTGATAATTCCAGGAATAAGTAATACTACGTTATTTCAAAATTGAAGGTTTTTTTCCTTTTATTTATTCGTTATACACAGGGTGTGAGACGGGAGAAACAGCCCTTTGAATTTTCCCCCGTTAGTGTATTATGTATACATGTAACAAAATAATAATGTTTAAAAAGTAGTCAAATGTTTTATACGATTTTTTATTTTTATCCCTCGACGTTTACTATTTTTTCGGTTTATTTTTTTCTTTTTTTTTTTTAAAGCACAAATCAATCCAAAGAGAGTAACGAGATTATTTTTCCTTCGTAGACGATACGATGAATGTTTAAAAGTAAATGGAAATATTTGTGAACCTTTATTCAGAAAAGACAAAAATAAAATCACATTGATTAGAACAACGTGTGTGTGTGTATGTATGTTCATGTGTGTATATGAGAAATTTTGTTATGACGTTATAACTGAAAAAACAAATAAAAATCGTATTGCAATATTTGAGTATTGCTAGTTTTTCTTTTTTTTTTTTTTTTATCTGTCTATCGAATTTGGAACATTTTTCCCGACATATCCGGCCTGCGTATAAAAAATTTAATATAGAATCGAAGAAAATAAATTTTTCACATTATATACGCCATATATATATATATATAACTTTTCCAACAAAAATTCTACGTAAAATAAACTATCATCTCGAATCATTCTAAATCGTGTATTAAATAATAAAGAAATCAAATTCGTACTCTTCGTATTATTTTCATTTTTTTTTTTACGTTAAACAAATTTTTGAAGATATAATACACACACACACACACACACACACAGGGTTTATTTTATTTATATATAAATATTAATACAATTTATTTGATAAAACAGTCGATTTGAAATTTTATTTCAAATCAAAAGAAATTTACGCTTACGTAAAGTATTTTTTTTATTTTTGTCTTATAAATATATTTAATTTTATTTATCTTTGTCTTATTATCTTAATATTTTATTTATTTATTTTTGTCTTATTTAAATATTTAATTTTATTATTTATTTATTTATTTATATATTTTTATATAAATATATTTATAATAATAATATTTATATTATATTTTGATATTTAAAATAAACTTGCAACGTATGTTACGAATCAAACCCTTTAGACACTCATACATATATATATATAAGAATAAGAAATAAAACAGTAGTAGCAATATAGTAGTAGTAGTACTAGTAGTAGTAGTAGTAGTAGTAGTCTAAAGTATAAAACGAAAGAAGATATCAGATTGAAACGTGTTAACGTTGGGAAAGATCGGATGATAAGTTCGAATCCTAAAATCCTGCTTCGATTTCTCGAAGAAGTTTCTTCTGCAAAAGGAAAGGAGACAATACTCTCTCTCTCTCTCTCTCTCTCTCTCTCTCTCAAAGACGATGGCTTCTGTCGACGTCGCATTTACGCGAAATCGAGTCTACGAATTCAAAGGCAAAACTTTTCGTTCGCGACATACACGAAGAACGTGGTTGCAGCTTGACGACTTTTCCTAAGCTTCTCCTCTCTTTCCTTTTCTCTCATACTCTTATTCTTATACTCTCTTCCCCCCCCCTCTCTCTCTCTCTTTCTATCTCTGTCACTCTTCCTCTTTCATTTCTCATCTTGATACTTAGCAAAGTAGTCCTCGTTATTAAAGCTCGAGAATACCAACGATGGAAATCGTTAGATTTTTCATCTTTTTTTTCTTCTAATGTTTATCATGAACTTTATTCTTGTTTTATTAAAGATTATTCTTTCAAATTAATTCTTTCTCGTTATTATTTAATTTATTACATATTTCCTTATCTTTAGTTTAGATTATTTTCTTTAATTAATTAATTCTTTCAAATATTCAAAACATTATTAATAAATAATTCTTATAATAATAATAATAATAACGAAAAGGATCGGATTGAAACACATGAAAATAGAGAGAGAAAATAAAATAACAACATATATACATATATACATACAGAAATATTGTCTGAGGTAGAAAATAAATGCTAACTATTTACGTGTTTCCAGATATCTTCATATACATAAACACACACACACACATCCATACACGCATACACTTATGCATACCTTCTAAAACGGTTTTACAGTTATATACGATGTAGTAGCAGTCTATTAAATATAACCTACCTTCGAATATTTGTTTCTATTCTCTGTACTACTGCTAGAGAAACTACTACGTTTACCTAGCTGAAATTGATGCAATTCCAGTCTTTCTATTTCCCCCTCCCCTCACCCCTTTTCCCTTTTCCTTTATCTTTTCGGTGAGAATCAAAAGTTTCCTTCACGGTTTTGTCGATGTAGTTGTCGATGGTAGTTATGGGGGGATATTGGTTTGTGTATTGGTTAGTGGTGTTGGTTGGTTGGTTTTGTAGTGGTAGTGGTAGTGGTAGTGGTGGTTGATGGTTACGATGGTATATTAACTGTGCTTGCTCGGTATTCAAAAGCTATACTTGCACGACCAAAGCCAGAACCAATCTCTGTGTACGATCGGAGAATTCCGCGGCATTACTACCAACCCCCTCCCACCCACCCCCACTTCCCCCTAACCTCACCCTACCTCCTCCTCTTCCTCCTCCTCCTCCTAGAAGGATTTGTCAACGCAATTAAGCTCGGCGCGGATATAAGCGGTGTTTGCTTAAACGCTCGCGATAAGCTCGAATCCTCAGCCCCCTCTTTCCACCCTCTTTCCACCCTCTTTCCTCTACCTCTTTTCTTCCCTCTTCTTCTTCTTCTCTCTTTTCTCTCTACTTCTATCAAACGTTTGTGTATAGTGTGCGGTATAGGTATTACGTATGTACTGTTACAATGGTTTTTACATTTTCAAATTTTATTTTTCCATTGCTAATTAATTCTAATATAACTGATAGCATAATTAAAGTTTAACTAGCATAAATGTGTTTTCGAGTGACGCTTCAACCAAAGAAGACTGTCAAAAATTATATGATAAAATTGAATGATTAAGTTGTTTTTAAGATTCAAAAATAAATAACCTTTCATAAACCAAAAGAAAAAAGAAACGTTTATACTACTGTGTGACCAAATGAAAAGTTTGCTAATATCTGTCCTTGTTCTTCTTTTTTATTCTTTTATTTTTTGAAGTTATACTTCTTTTGGCGCGTTTGGGAAAATGTAATGGGGAGTGATTTTGTTCCGAGCGTCTGGAAAAACGACACCATGAAGTTTGTCGGTATTTAAGACGCGCGGCAAAACGATTTCAAGTATACGGCATGAAGTTGTCTTCTTTTCTTCTTCCTCTTTTTTTCTCAAGCGGGTCACCCATCCAGATACTAATCGTACTCAGCGCCGCTTTACTTAAATGATCGAAGCGAGAACTAATGCTGTAACCGCGCCATTACTGTTGACGCGTCAAGTAATTCGATATATCTCTCTATATTTAGCGTGGACTGATATCTATATTTTCATTTTTCTTTTTCTTTTTTTATTCTTCTATATATATAATAATAATTATTTTTTTTTTTTAATTATTTTTTCTTTGAAGTTATTTTGAAGTTATTTTTGAGGTTATTGAGGTTATGTTCGTTTTGGTACGGTAAAGAAGTATAACTTCTTACGTGCGTACATAAGTACAACACCAGTTTTCTTTTATTTTATTTTAATAATATAAAACGTAATATATAAAGTTATCGTTAATGTTTATTTATCTTTCTTTTTTTTTTCTTGTTTTTTTTTTATTTTTTCATTTTATTTTTCGATTAGATAATTCGTTTCAATCGTATCGTCAACGTGGTTATTCTTTCAGAATTTATTATTATGGTATAACGATTGGTTAATAGTCGTCTCCTTCTTCTTCTTCTCTTTGATTATCTCGTTTTACATTCATTTCCGTTTCCTGAGTGTCATACTGCGAAAATAACCGGGAAATTTTATCATATGATATATCCCCGTGTTATTCCGAACGGTAAAATCGTTTCAGTAATCTTCGACGACGACAGGGAACATTACTATTCCACGTTTATAAGATACTATTGAAAAATATATTAACATCGTTTATAGATTTTGTAATCAATCATTCTATCTGTAATAATATAAATTTGATTAAAATAATATCTTATAGTGTATTTTGAATCGTGAGAAATATACGGTAAGTTTATTCATTATTTAAATAATCTCGTTTATATATTGGTTCACATCGATAACTGAAATTTCCTAATTACTTTTCACCGGGTTGTTTCATCCAACTTTACTCGCTCTCTGTATATTTGTCTCAAGCCAATCAAAACTAAACCGTGACTGCGCGAAACGAGTATCTGTGATTTGTTAGTTAATAAACTAACTGACGTCTGATTAAATTAAAATTATTAGAATACAAACTAGAACAACCCCCCTCCCCTTCCTACTACCCCCTGGCAGCCTTTGAATTGAACATGTTAAATGAAGAGTGTGTTCATATAGAACATGATTATTATTGATAAAATTAAATGAATATATATAATCTATTATAATTTATATTTGATTATTTAACACTTTCTCCCACGTAATAAAATTTAAATCCTCGTTAAAATATATTTCTTACGTTACATGCATTATAATACATATAAACAATAAATAATTAACGATTACAATACGATAACGTAATATTTTTATATCATAATCGTTAAATCAACGTATGCATAAAAAGAATTTTTTTCTGACAATCATTTGAAAAAGTCAATATTCTTCTAAAATTTATTTATCTCGCAAACAAATTCTGACGGATATTATTTATTTTTGTTCCAATAGCAATGTTTAAACTGTTATTGCATCGTCAAACGTATCACGAATGGTTATCGTTACGTGATAACTACTACGTCAAACAAGTTAATTGCTTATGGGGTTTATGATATAATGAAACTATCGCGTGACGTGTATGGTACATCAATCTTTAGTTCAAAAACATATAAAATGAGGAAGAAGAGGAATGACAAATTGTGCAAATGATAAAACGATGATATTAAAGACATTTCTTTTGTGATTTGTACTATAATATTATTCCTTCTTTTATACGTGTGTTTAAAATATATATATATATTAAAAATAAAAATTTATTATAAAATAAAAATTTATTATAAAAAAAATTATTATAAAAAATGCATATATATATAAATTAAATATTTATTATATATATATTTTATATTATTTATTATTTTATAATTTATATTTATATATATAATTTATTTTATTATTATTTATTTATTATATATAAATAATATATAATATAATTTATTTTATTTTTATTTATTTTATTATATATATTCTATATATATATATATATTTTATTTTATATTTATGTATATATATATATTGCATTATCACACACTTTGCAAGTGAAATCGGCTAGGGAAAAGTAGGCGTGGTTGGTAAGCTCATCCATCATTATACGGCCGATCCAGGAGTATATTAATTAATCCTCATTACGATATACCCAATCTCTATGACAATCTGATAAACGATCGTTTACTCAACTTGTCATGGACAGAGTGTGTTACCGATCGAATCATTTTCAAGAATTCATCTCTTTAACTAACCCCCCCCCGTAACCAGCAAACCAACCCACACCCAGCTCTCCTTTATTTCCCTTTCCTGATAATTTCGTTTCGTTTCGTTTCATTTCGTTTTATTTTTATCCCCCATTTCCATGTAAACGTTGTTGTTCCGTTAATTGTTTCGATACGTGATATGATTTCATAATGTTCACGTAAAAACTGATGTACGATGAATTTTTCTGCCAAGTCATATTATGGGTTTTTAGGGAAACAATTTTCTATATTTTCAAAGTCTAAGTAAAAGCAAAGCTTTGATAACATCTAAGTAATTAAACGTAAATCGTTTCTATCCAAATGTTCGTTTAGGTTATATGGTGAATGAGGGGGTGGAGGTTAGTTCTAATGGGAAGTAAGAATAAAAGCAAGAAAAAAGGGGCCTCGATAACATCTCATGCTAACGTTTAATAATAACTATCATTATTATATAAAACGTATAAGTATAATACATGTGAACTACAAACACACACACACACACACACACACACACACACGTATGATAATAAAAAATGAGACCCGAGAAAAAAAAAGAAAAAAATAGATAAGAAAAAGAATTATTATCAAATAAAATAAAATAAAAAAAAAAAAAGACGAAGAAGTAGAGGAAGAATAAAAAGAAAAATGATTGAAAAAAAAAGGAAAAGACCCTACCTCTCTCTCTCTCTCTCTCTCTCTCATGGGGTGGCATGAAAACGCGCGAAGCTCGGCAGATATTTTAATGGAAGTTCGAACTTAAGATATTTCGTGTAAGCGTACCACCACCATGACGACGACAACGACAACGACAACGACAACGACGAAGGCAAGGGTTGGGGTGGGGGTACTGGAGTGTTCATAATGAGATGTTAATGGAGTGGCTGGGAAAAAAGGTTCGGCGTCACGTCACGGTATCGACAGGTTCTCTAAACCTTACCAGTAGTAGAACCACCCTTTTCCTTCCTTCCTTCCTTCTATCTTTCCCTTCCCTTCCCCTACCCCCACCACCCCTTTCTTACTTACTTACTCTTTCGTCTTATCTACCTACCAATTTTTTTTCTCCTCCTCCTCCCTCTTCTTCTTCTTCTTCTTCTTTCTATCACACTCCCCCTCCCCCTGCCCTCTCCTCCTGGCTCCTGGTCCCTCCACCATTTCTTACCTTTTCTTTTCCTTTCTCGTTTTAGGATCGAAGAGTCTTTTCCCCTACCCAAGACGTGTCCTCGTGTTCTTCCTACTAACGAAAAAAGGGGGTCATTCGTCGGATCGAAAACGCTTCAACGTGATAGGACACTGTACAATCTATTTTTCCAAGTAGGAACAGGTGGGGGGAGGGAGGGGTTGAAGTTAATATCGTCTAGTATCGAGAAACACCGAGAACTTAAATGAGATTTTTGTTTGTAAGGAAAATTCTCGTTTTTTTTTTGTTCTTTTTTTTTCTTATTTCGTTGTTCTTTTTTACATTGATAATAATAGGAATAATTTTAATTATTTTTTTTATTATTTTGAATTATTTTCAACCGAACACGACGAAGTTCTAATGAAATATTCAAATTTTTGTTTATGATTTTTTTTTCCCCCACACCGGAGAATATTATCATCCAGTTACTTTATATAAATTAAATTAAATTAAATTAAACAATTTAATGGTAACGTATGATATATATATATATATATTGTTTGATTATTTTTTTCTTATCTTTCGATTTTATTTCGAATTGTTACACGATATTATTCAAAGCACAATTAGATAATACTAACACGATGTTCATACGAACAATTAATATCGAGAACAATCAGAAAATTTGACGAGTATTAATTTACACGTATTTGAAATAATTATTGTTCACTCTATCGAATATATATATATATTATTATTTGTAGTTCATTTGAAAATATTAAAAGTATCGTTCAATTCGATACGAAACATTTGCAATCGATAAAAATTAATCTCCTAATTTATTTTTTCTATTTTTTTTTGTCAAAAATTAATTCAAACCAAGACAATATCATTTAACTCGTTAAATACGTTTCAACAAAAAGTGGGGAGGAAGGGGGAGGGGGTTTCA
>NW_025113173.1:864897-866330 GCF_010416935.1 Polistes fuscatus | reverse complement strand
ATATTCACGCTTTAACGTAACCATGATCCTCTTTTCGACTTCCGTGACACTTTCCGGTCAGTTTGAGATGGGGTAACGGGTTCTGTTCATGAAATAGAAAGGGATCGAAACATAAAGTGAAATAGAGGAAAGCAAGCAAGGTTTTTTTGCGGCTTCGATTTCCATTGGTTCGTAAAGGACGTTATGGAACAATTTCCATCTCACTTTTACCAAACTATCGAACTTGTTCTAACCATTGCTAGGTTCTTTTTGGGTTTTCTTTTTTTTGTTGTACCCGTATCTCCCCTTCCCCGTTCCGTTCTTTTTACTTCCCTTAACAGTCGTCAGTCATCCATCCCTTTACCGACTTTTCAAACCAAACTTTTTCATCCATCCTGACCTTGATGCCCTCTTCTCTATTTTATTTTTTTTATATATTATTTCTTTCTTTCTATCTTTCTTTTTTTCTGGTATCTTAAATTGGATTCTTAAATGGGATTAAAAATAATCAAAGTGTAAGGAATTTTGGTTATATTAAAAACTTTAGTAAAAATAACGCGTATTCTATATTATAAAAAATTATCTGAAAAAAATTGTTAGATCGTTTAACAACGAACTTGGCACCGAGTGCATCGGTGCATCGGTGCCTCCATATAAAAAATAAGGTGAGAGAAAAAGTTAGAACGTATTATGCGCTACGTGATTTTATTTTTTTTTTATTTTTACATTAACCCTCTGTACCGATTCCTTTATATGTGTGCGTGTGAATATATGTGTAGAAAGAGTGAGTGAGAGAGAGAATGAGAGAGAGAATGAGAGAGAGAGAGAGATAAAAAACGTCTTCTAAAGAAGAAAGAAGTCAATCTCAATGGAAGTAACTTTTCAATTTTCTCTTTCAACTTCGACTGAAGAAAACTAAAGAAGAGAGAAGTTCGGTCAATTTCCTCAATGATGAAACGAAAAAGAGAGAGAGAGAGAGAATAGGTTGTTGTCTTCCAGGAGATGTTAGACGACTCTAGGTAAAGAAACTTGTTCTATTATAAACTATAATCGAACTGAAGTAGTTTTATTAATAGATGATCCTTTTATACGAGATTATATCCAATTTATAGATACAAAAAAATATTCATTACTTATAATAGTAATAATAATATTAATACTAGTAAAATAATGTTTTTTTCGACAATTAATTATCATATTGTATAATTAAATATTTTCTCGAATAAAATTGATAATAATATATATTAAAAAATTAAAGAATTAATAACAAAGAATTAATATATAGAATTAAAATATAAGATATTAATCTATATTAGAAAATAACAAAGAATTAATTATATGAGCCGTTTATTTTGAAAGTGGCCTAACTCCATTTTTCATTTTTTTCCGGTTACCCACGGTAACATGTACAGCTTCAAATTATCTATCACTAAAGCATTTAAGATTTTTTATAT
>NW_025113173.1:850336-852112 GCF_010416935.1 Polistes fuscatus | reverse complement strand
CTTCTTTGAATATCAACGATACCGTACATATAAAAATTCATATAATAATTATTATCATGATTGCGTATACATTTTCGAAAGAAGACAAAATAAAATAAAATCAAAATAATACATATAAAAGAGAATAAATATCGATGTGTATATATATATATATGCATATTTTCAATATTTAAAATTCGAAAATCTGTATCGATCAATTATTACGATTATATTAATATTCGATTTAAATTTAATCATACTCAAAATTAAAAATAATATCTTTTAATAATCTACAAAAAAGTGAATATATATATATATATTAAAATACGTATAAATAATATTAGAAAACGATACAGTTTCCTCGATAGTTTATTCGAAATTGAATATAAATGCAGAAACAGTTATGAATGCAATATACGAATAGGAAAAGTTATACAAAATCGGAGAGTGGAGAGAATTTTCCTTTCATTTATGATTTATTATGTTTGTTTAGAGTGTAGAGGATAGAAGAGTAACACACACCAGGCTTGGCCCTCTTCGTTGAAGGGTTGGGTGTGGGATAGGGGAGTAGGTGAGGGAGGTGGATGTGGGTGGGGGCAGCAGGCTCCTCTTCCCGCATGCGGTTCACAGAACGCACGGATAATAATGGATAATAATGCATAAATGGGTGATCGTCGATTCGATTCCCACGAATCGATGATTCGATTGTTTCTGCTATTGCACGCTTGGCCATCCGCGTCGCATTCGAATCGAATTTCTCATCTCCCGTTACTACCCCGTTACTACCCTCTCCCCCTCTTAGCCCCCTTTCCTACTACTACTCTACTACTATTACTCCTATTCGTTGTATCTCCCATAAACACGTGTGCTTTCTCTCCGTTCCCCGTTAAACTCGAATTTCTCTTGTCGCATGTTATATACTTAAACTATGCTTTCCAAAAAAAAAAGAAGAAAAAAAAATCCATATAAAATTCATCCCATGGCTCAAATATACGTACGAGTTTGTACGCGTGTTTTTTTTCTTCTACGGTTCGAAACGTTGAGAAAATACTTAAAAAAAAAGAAAAAAAAGAAAATAAATTATTATAACACGTAAACTCTCTCTTCTCTGCGCTCTGTACAAAAATGTTTAATACAATTTTGCTTGCCTAATCGTTTTTTTTCTTCTTTTTATGTCTTAAGATATATTATACTTTACAAATTAATTTAGATTACGGCATACATTTAAACGAATAATTTTATAATGAACGTGTGTATGTGTGTGCCTGCGCGTTAGAAAATCTTTGAATATCAAAACTCGATTTAAAATTATGATTTTAGAATTGTAAGTAATAAGAAAAAAAAGAGAAAAAAAACATTAATACGCGTATTCGACTCGTACGTATAAAAAAAATAATAATTTTGAATATTATACACAACGTGAATTAATATCAAATTATTTTACAAGGTAAAAATATAAAACATAAAAATGAACACATACCTGATTTTTACCCTTGAGAACGAGGACATTGGTGACGCGACCAAAGGGTAAACCCAAATGTATTATCTCGGCCTCGGATATTTCATTGGGTATATTTCTTATATGAACTACTTTAGACGGCTTGCCATTGTGGCTCTTGTCGAGTTTGACCTGAAACACACAAAATAAAAAGAAACCACGTTAATTATCAGTTTTAACGAATATAGTAGGGTAACCAGTTTAAAGGGGGGGGTAGATAAATAGGGATAAAAGAACGGCTGGGGAGGGGGGAGACTTGTACGAGATAATGCAAGCAGACGAACCCATGGTGAGCTGGT
>NW_025113173.1:733102-846106 GCF_010416935.1 Polistes fuscatus | reverse complement strand
TTTTTTCTTTTCTTTTATACGCTTGTACTTTACGGGGATATGTGTATACGTATATAGAAGGAGTGTCAAAATACATGATTGAACATTTTGAATATTTTTCTCTCACCCTTTATATGCTATAATATAAATAAAAAATACGTAGGAATGTGTTTTCTTTTTGTGCGTTATTAATTTTTTTATTATTATTATTCCCACAGGAACGTGATGATTATTTGTTTGAATTTAAATTCTGTATAAAATTTAGCGTTATTTTTTGGTTGAAATAAATAATTGTACGAAAAGATAATGGGGTTTTATAAAGTTAAACTTAAATTTCAATTAATATAACATCGATTGTTTTGCACATTTCGTTATCGACATTGGGGAGGCTCTACTTTTTTTAATTTATTTTTAATTTATGCAATTAAATAAAAACCTACTTAATTTTCATTTCGAATCTGTATTAAAATTATTTGAATAATCGCAACGTTATAACATTCGATATTAAAAGTGGTACGAGTAGAAACTTTTACACGAACACGCGCGCGCGCACGCACGCACGCACGCATTCCTTTTTAATCTTTTCCACGTTATTTTGAAGATGTTTAAATTATACGAAAAATAATTGTTACGTTTTGTCCCTCATTATAGAGAAATAATTGTTAAATAATTCAAGCCCAATTATCGGAATATCTCAAAACGAAAAATGTGTACGTGACTTGGAACACTTTCATAATAAACCAACACACTCATATATATTTACAAAAGCAATGTTGAATATAATTGATGATAAATTTTCGACCAATCTCTACCCTTTTTGTTTTGTGTTCTTTTTTTAACGTTGAATTTTAGAGAGAGAGAGAGAAAGAGAGACACATTTAAACGATCTCTTCGACGACCAATTGCATTTTGCACAAATAATCGATCGTTTTGTATTATTCGTTGAATGAAAACATAATGGATACAGTTAATTGCAGCCAAAGTATTAACGAAGGCCAGAGAACGTATTTTAAATGAATCGTAATATTTCGTTATGTACTTGTTAATAAAGTGTTTATACATTATATATATATAAATATATAAATAAATATATATATATTATATATATAATGTGTTACTTTCCTCCTACTACTGTTATTAACACAATGAAATTATTTGTAATTATGTTAGTTTTAGAACGTACGTGTATATATTTATTTCGCCATATGCACAACAATACCGGATATCAAACCGTTAACTATAAATTAATATTAAAATTGGATACGTATAATTGAACTCGTGCCTCGTAAAATAATACATCGGCTAATTTAATATCAATGCTTTACCACCTGCATATGTTTATATATATATATATATATATAGAGAAGTCAATTTGAAATAATTGATATTTGCTTTTAATGCAAAGTTTTGAAATTCTTCTACAGAGTAACAAATTTATGATTATTCAATTTTCGAAATTGATTATGTATACATATATTAACGAGTCCCCCTTTTAAGCAACGTGTTATGCATAATTTTCTCTCATCTCAACAATTATACTTATTACTAGAGATTAATATATTATACTTATAAGTAAACAAGTATATATATATTAGTTTTACGATAAAAGATAAAGTAATCGTAATCGTTGTTGATTAAATAAGATGAGAAAGCAATAAACAAAAAGAAATAAAATAAACAAAAAATAAAATAAAATAGAAAAAATATATATATATATATAAAATCGAGTTGTTATAAAAGATTATTTTCGATTGTCGATTGCTGATATATCTGAACACAAAGATACAAATATACATATATACAGTATATTACAAAAGCGTTCTGATATCCGATATTAATCGTTACATTGGAATTCACTGCATTGTTTCAACGCAACGACCGATGGAACAGTTCGTTCATTGTAACACGCGGTACACAGTAATCCGATTTGATGGAACGCTACCGCGTCCGTTTAAAAATCGAAATTGGCTTGGAGATATGTATCGAAAACTAATCGTGGCTAAATACGAGACCTTCGTCGACCATTTTACAAAAAGAAAAAGGAAAAAAAAGAAAAAAAAGAAAATTAACAATAAAAACACGAAGAACAAGATATATATATGTAGGTTTGCGTGTGATTGTAATAACAAAGTTTTTCGTACGAGATACAGAACAATAATTTCAATATGAGAAAAAATGTTTAAAAAAAATAGTCAGAAAGAGAAAGAGAGAAAGAAAAAAATAGTTTTTTTACAACTCGGTATATATCTCGTAGAAAACGAAAGTAGGCTGGAAAAAAAAAGAAGAACGTGACGTAACACGTTTTCAACGTAGCTGCATAAAATGTTTCCACCGTTTCCTGCGATGAAAAACGAACGATGCACATTGCATACCCTTCTCTCTCTCTCTCTTTCTCTCTTTCACTCTCTCTCTCTCTCTCACTCTCTCATTCTATTTTTTATTTCTGTTCTCGTTTCACCGGTAACACAACGCTTAAGCGAATTTCCTCCGATAGAGACAACTTTCCTCCTACGCGGGAAAGCTTCATAAAGAGGGATTTACTCGACAAATTTACGCTTTTATTAAAACTATGGTGAAGAGAGACAGAGGAGGGGAGAGAGAGAGAGAGAGAGAGAGAGAGAGAGGGAGAGAGTGGGAAAGGGGGAGACAGAGAGAGAGGGAGAGAGAAAAGCTATGAGAAACAGGGGATGCACCGACAGAGGCTAAGTACTCTGAATTTTCGATAAACCTGTGTACCCGTTACTCTCTAAAATATTATGTTACTTCGATGTAATTATGTGTGTGTGTGTGTATGTGTGTTATTTTAATTCTATTTATAAACATGCATATTATTGTACTCAAGTTCAATCATACGCATATCGACAATTATTGACGTATAGTATTATATTACTTTTATATAACTCTGTGTAATATTATAATTTAATTTGCAAAAATATATATTAATATACTCAAATTCAGTCATACAAGCATATATGTATATATATATATGTATATATATGTATATATATATATACATATATCAGGTACAATTATTGACGTATAATATTAAAGTCTCGTGAGAATTTATAGGTTATGTATACAAACGATGATTACTCGATATCGAATTAGAGATATCGATCGATGTATCGTCGCCATTTTGAAAAGTATTACTTGGAATAGGAGCAAAGTAGTAACGCCTTCCATTGGAACGTAGCGATATTTGTACGCTATTGAAATGAACTCACCAAATCAAGTTGAAATTCAAGTTCATCGTCTTGGTATAAACTATTCGACCACGTTTCATGTCCAGCAGCGCCGTTGCTGCGCATGTCCGTAGATCCTTCGACCATCATCGAGAGAACATCGAGACGATTCCTCTCCGATAACGTATCCACATTCTCCATATTATTCACACTTATATTATGGTCAATATTAATATTACTATACGTTAAATAACTCACTCTAAACTACCTATTTTACACGATATTTTGTAACGCAACCGAACGTACAGACAACACACGGCCGGTCGCAACGTGTTACACCGGCGCGACCGGTCGATGTCACTGCGCGTTCGGTCAACTTCGTCAATGCTCGAGATACTCCGCCAGCACTGCCGTACGACGCATTATCAATACCCGCGCTTTAAAGGTCGTTCCAATACTTCACGCCAAATCTTCGATATTTTTATACACGCTTTCTAATCTTATCTCATTTATTCGATATATTTTTACTGGTTTATCTGTCTCTACTGTTTTATTTTTAAACTTAACGAAAATATATTTTTTATTCTTTTTCTTTTTTTGTTTTTCTTTCCCGTTTAAGAAATTATTAATATAACTTTAAAGCTATTATATTATTTATTCAGCGTTTAATTTATTTTTACTTATAATAGGGAAATTTCGTTTCGTTGATTTTTTTTAAATTCTTTTCGTATATACACAAGGCGAGTTAAAAGTTTTAAAAATTGATTATTCTTTCACTCCAAGTTTTTCTTCTTCTTCTTTTTTTTTTTTTTTTTTAAAACTAATTTTTGTTTCTACGAGCCTAAGAACTTTTGAACTTTTTAATCACCGTATATACTACTGCTATACATATATATATATTTAGGATATGAAAATTCTTTTTTATAGCGATGAGAAAGAATTGATTTAACGCGACAATTTAAAGATATAAATTTTTATATGTAATATATGGAACGGTAAGAAAATAAAGCATTAGTAGTTTAAAATCTGTCATAGATTCGATCTTGCAAAGGCACGATATGACATTTGAACACGTCCGAATCGCGTGAGTCGTTTTATTTCCGGAGACCACGACTTCTTCGTGACGGTGACGTTTCTCCTTTGGATATATAGATCATAGGTCACATAAATGTCTACTATCGAATCGCTCAATTATTCTTAACCTATAAAATAACTTCCTAGATATTTTCAAAATTTTCTAACTCATCTTTATACTCGTTTAGTTTTATTTTTATCGCTTATATTCATATAACGCACAAACACATACACACATACATATATACGATATATATAGAAATAATGAAGAAACCACAAGCGTTATCAATATTTCTGTATACAAACATATATATGTATATACACGACGTTGTATTTAAAAATTGTGAAAAAATATGACAAGAATCATTTGATATTGAGAATAATTTAGCATACGTAGAAATAGAAAGATGAGACTACACGTGACACATGGCGCAACAGGCGGTAGTAGTAGTAGTAGTCGCATCTCCATTAGAATTCCAAGTAGCTTCTTCTTCTTCTTCTTCTTCTTCTTCTTCTTCTTCTTCTTCTTTTTCTTTTTCTTCTTCTTCTTCTACCTCTTCTACTTCTTTTTCTTATTTTTCTTTTTCGTGTGTATACTGAACTCGCGCAAACGTTTACTTTTTCTTCCTACGACTTTTGCAGGCTGGCCCCCCTCCTCCTTTTTTTCAACTTCTCTTCGTACTCAAAGAATAGAAACTAACTTTTCCATAGTGAATTTTGCAACGAAATTATTAAAATTGATTTCAACGATAAAAAAAAAAGAAAAAGAAAAAGAAAAATATGTGCACACGTGTACGTATGTGTATGCACGTATACATAAGCATGTATGACATTTCTTTTAAAAATTTTAAAGCTGACAATAGAAGTAACAACACAACATAAATACAATGTTCGCGAACAGATGGTAATTTCAAAGAAAGCTAAGTTTCGAGAAAGCAAGCCAGCAGCAAGATGTTCGTGTCTTATCAGCGTTGGTTTTTTCCTTTTGGGAATGTAGAACAAAAATGGGGGATGGAAAGGGAAGAAGGGGGGGGGAGAGCTTTCCATCTTTACATCAAGAACTTATCACGAAATGGGGGAAGTCAAAAAAAGAAAAAAAATACTGGCAATATCTTTTATCTTTCCTGCCTAACCCACATTTTGCGTTGTTGTTGAGAGTCAAATATAATATAAACGAATAATTATTTTTGTCACATTAATCATTGATATCGAATAAATCAAATGGAAATTAAATGAATGAAATACAAATTAATTTCTTTCTTTTTTTCACTCTACTAAAAAAAATAGTTATAAATTAATTATTTCGATATATTATAATTTGTTCCAATTTTTGTTTTATTATATTTTATATCAATATATTTTCCTTACATTATATTTTTTCTCTCGTTCCATCTTTATTACGCTCTCTTAAAATAAAAAAAAAAAGAAACCAAAAGTAAAAAGAATAAGTTCAGGAAGAGCGCAGCTGGCATGAAGAGAAACATCGTTCGATAGGGTGATTAAAGAAAATATCGTATAATGCAACTTACAGGATCTAACCACCACCACCCATCACCCACCACAAGAAGGAAAATTCGATGAGAAAATAAAAAAAAAAAAACAAAATATCACAAAAACCAAAAAAAAAAAAAACATAAAAAGATATTAAAATTCGAAGTAAAACAATAGAGCTTAGTGATAAATGGAAAAAAGAGAAAATGGTAAAATAGAAAGAAATAAATAAAGAAAGAAATAAAGGGAATACTATTCCCAGCTGTTAAACGTCAAAATGGAAGGGTAATGAACGAGTCTAGCAACGGTCTCGATATTAATTAACGCCAATAATGAGTTATTTTATGTTTGGTTTGGCACACGTTAGCTAGCTGTGCGTTCACTGCATTCGCTTACAGTCACGCGAGCCAATGTATATAAACGCTCATTTTCCACATCCCCATCATGCCCTACGAACCCCCAAGCACCCACCCACAGACACCTACCACCACCACCACACCACCCTAACGCCCCAATCCCAACCTATTTCACATCCTTGTCTTCTCTTTTCCAACTACTACCATTACTCTCACGAACAACCTATCTCTCTCTCTCTTCAGTGTCTCCAACCTCCAACGCAACCTGCTGCTGAGCCTGTATTCTCCCCCTCTTCCATCTACAACCCCTCACAACCACCACCCCCTCCCACTCTTCTCATCCGAACCTTCTCTCTCTCGCATGGCTTCGATTTCAATGAAAACGAGCCGTGGTATCGATTGCGACACGACATTTGTCTCCTTTTTATACATTACTTTGCAAGGGTCTTTCTCTCTCTCATTCTCTCTCTCTCTTTTTCTCTTTTTCTCTCTTGTTATCTTTTTCTATTCATTTTCTATTTTATTTTCTACTCACGTCTAAACCATTATCGACTGGGTGTATAATACAAGTGGTAATACTACGTACGTTCCATTCGAATATGTAAAAATTAATAAAAGTCTATCCTTCGTACTATTTCTCTCTCTCTCTCTCTCTATCACGCTCTTTTTTTTGATCGTATTTGTATGAGAGAGAAAGAAAGAGATATAGGATCGCGTTAGTGTCAGAAGAATTATCGACTAAACGTCGATACGTATTATCTGAATTCACCCCTAAACGGCATATCCTGGGAAATTCATCCCCATTTCTGATGTCCGTTTTGCTAACACATATATACATACATATGTATATATATATATGTATGTATATATATCTCTCTCTCTCTCTCATTTCCATAATAATTCCTTTTGATTTTCTATCATGATTCTCTCGGTAAACGATGGTTTATATCATCATACACCTACGCACGTATATAATGGGGGTTAGGGGGGTAGTTTGCTTGATAACTTCATGTCGATTTTTATATCAAACGTGAGTATACTTTTCGAAATACCTTAGTGTGTATTTTGTGCGAGTGTTTGTTGATCGATTTTGTCAGATCTTCATGATTTTGACACGGCGTAGTATACTTCAAAAGATTTGATACGAATCGACTAGTATGAAAAGGTGTAAAAGAAGAAATTAAAAAAAAAGAAAAAAGAAGAAAAAAAAAAGAAAGATAGAGAGAGAGAGAGAAAACGAAGTGAACTCGATAGACCGAATTTTATGGTACTCGATAAAAACAAGAGAGAGAGAGAGAGAGAAATAAATAGAGGAAAAGTAGCGTGACCAGTGGTCATAGTTTTGCACGGTGCCACAAGCAAGTACCACAACCCCCGACGACACTTCACGCTTGACACGCTCGTTCTCACCTATGAGTTGAACTCTCGTCGAGTTTAGAGGGTGGGAAAAGGGAAGGGGGGCAGGCAGGCAGCCAATAAGAGGACAAAGTCGTTTTGATGTTTGCCTCCAGCTAGTTGTAACTCGAAAATTCGAATAAAATCCTTTTTATTTACCCTCCCTTTCTTTCTTTCTTTCTTTCTTTTTTTTTGTTTTTTTCTTTTTTCGATCACGCAATAATACTTCTATTGTAATTCGAATAATAATAATAATAATAATAATAATTAGCGTGTTAGTCGTGAATTGAATTTTTCTACAATCACATTTTAATATTACGATCGATTAATAAAAGATTGTCAATTGATTTGAATATCAAACAATGATACAATAATGTTTAAAGTGTCAAAATATTAATGTATCTTTGCTTAATAACGAGAACACACAATAGTGATTTATCATTTAATATCTTTTTAAGATACTAAATTTAGATAATAACTTTTTAATAATGCTTCATAAACGAATAGAAACGATATAATGTAAATTCGTGATTCTAGAAAATGATGAAAGATATCAAATTCAAATGAAAAACTTTGTTCGTCTGCTTTCCTTCTTCTTCTTCTTTTCATTTTTATTCTCTCTATTCGCGGTATTATGAGATTCCTTTTAAACCATATATATGTCTCTTAAATTGAATTTCAATAATTTCATTCATATTATTGTTAACTAATAACAATCATTTGTGTAATAATCAGAAAATAATATTAAAAAACAATAATATTGTGTAATAATAATAAAATAAATTATTGTGTAATAAAAATAAAATAATATTATATTTCTCAATCATATTACTATTATTTTTAATTAATATTATTTATACATTTTTTTTTTTGTAAAGAATTTTGTCTCTAATACCAATTCAACAAAAATTATTTCAAATATTACGTAGATTAAATGAAATAAATTTTGTATGGTGTTAAAAGATAAATTAATGTATCGTATAAAAAAGAAAAAGAAAAACCAAAAAAAAAAACAAAAAACAAAAGACAAAACGCGTAATTTATCGATAATAAATTGTGCAGAAAAAAAACAAAAAAATAAACAAAAAATGAAATGAAAAAAAAAAAAAAATAACATTTCACGTTTTTATCGGTCTTTTTCGCGTATCAAAACGTTTTATCATCGGAGGGATTATTCGAAAAGTGTTGAAAATATCTCTGCGAAATGTTCCGAAACCAAGTGTATGGGGTCGGAGGGGGGAGGGGGAGTGGTACGGTTTATGGGTTCGATCACGGTATTGACGATGGTTATCCGTGCGTAAACTTTACAAGCGGTCTCGTAAATGGCCGTCCGCGGTTTTCATTAAAAACTTCTCTCCTTAACCTATTAACTCGAAAAAAATAAAAAAGAAAGAAAAAAAGAAACAAAAAAGAAAAAAAAGTTTATCAAACTTTCTTCGTCGTCGTAAAAGGGAGCAAAAAAAAATAAAAAAGAGAAAAAAGAAAGAAATAAAGCAAGAAAACATTGAATAAAAGGCGTCCGAGGAAAAATTTATTAATTGGCCGGAAACTCTTAAAAAATAAATAATTAATGACGAGAGAGATACGAAAAATGAAAAAAAGAGAAAAACGAAAGAAAATATTCTCCTCTATTGCCTATATATTTTTTTGATTTGAATTAATAACCTTTGTTTTTTCTTTTTTTTCTTTCTTTTTTTTTTTTTTTTATATAAATTTCGCATGTTACGTTAATTGATTTAATTAATTTCTTCGTATAATTTTAAACGCGCGTTCTCTTTTAATAATTTTATTCATATTTAAATTCGTAAAAAAAAAAAAAAAAAAAAATGTGTTTCAGTAAAAGTTTCAAATGACCCCGGTTGAAGGGTCAAAAATACATACAATCTTCTCTTGTTTGTTCTCTCTCCCACTCTCTCTCTTACTCATCTCGATAAATAATTTTCTCACAATATTTTTGACAGCACACACAAACAACGCGTATATGTATATAATATGTATATGAAAATATATATATAATACAGATGAAATAAATCGCAGCTCCGTAAATACTTTTATTACGAATCATTGATGTATTTTAATAAATGAAAGCGTAATTTTCACCGAGACTGTAATCAATATGTGGAAAATGAAGCCGATGATTACGTTGCATTGACGATGATGCACGATATTATACGTAAAATGATACGATATTTCGAAATTAAAATTTAAGAGAATAAAGTATAGCGAAAGAAACAAAAAACAAGAAAAAAAAAAGAAAACAACAAAAAAACAAGCCAGCAGAAAAGAGAAATGCAGCTGATAAATAAATAATTTCCCGTGCGTGTTCGTTCACTTTTTAATTAAAATATAATAATAATAATAATAATAATAATAATAATAATAATAATAATAATAATAATAATAATAATAAGACGCGTATATATAAACAAAAGAGATAACAAATTATTTATATCACGGGATAACGTATTTTACAATTGTATCAAAAATGTGATGATAACAAAATATCTAAATTTTCATATAAAACACTTTTCTAATCGTAATAAAAATGAACATATTTCATTCAAGAAAAAAAGCTCGTGTCAGAGGACAATAATTAAAAAAAAAATATACTCCTGCCTAATATTATATTCATCCCTAACACGTTATTAACACAACAATTAGAATAAAACATTTCTAACAAAACGTTTCCAACTACAAACCTACCACTTTACTCCTCCTAACCAAAACCTAATATATTATATAACAAAAGTAAAAATAGTATACGAACGCATTAACGAAATTACTATTAGTTGTTTTACTCAA
This sequence comes from Polistes fuscatus, assembly GCF_010416935.1. NCBI lineage: Eukaryota > Metazoa > Arthropoda > Insecta > Hymenoptera > Vespidae > Polistes > Polistes fuscatus. The sequence continues at coordinate 835,827 of NW_025113173.1, read as the reverse complement.
TCGATTTTCTCTCTCTCTCTCACTCTTTCTTTCTTTCTTTCTTTTTCTTTCACCAACAAGAAAAAGGATCGATAATAACGCTGCATAAAATTTTACAGGCGAACGCATGACGAAGGGAAGAAGTACTAGGAAGAGAAATAGGAAAAAGAAAGAACAGAAAAAAAAATATAAAAAAAATAAAAATAGGAAGATAAAGAAGTAGAGGAGAAGGAGAAGGGGTTAGGAGTGGGGGGGGGGAATAGAAAGCTGATAGAAAGGTTGACAAGGCCGTTTAATAAATTGGGTGGTAGAATGCGACCTATAGAGAGGAGGCTCGTGTAGTCGATCTCGTTGCTATCATGAAAAGGGCTAACGGAGGAGGAGGAGGAGGAAGAGGAGGGGGGTGGGAAAGGATAGAATGGTAAAGGGGTTGAAAATACCGGTTATTGATGAACCGACTGGCCTTCCATGTCCACTATGAAGAGAAAGAGACCACCAGAATGAAAGAGAGAGATAGAGTGAGGAGGATAAGGGGAGGGGGAGGAGGAGGGGGAGTTAAACGCATATGATGCTAGTCGTGTACGGTAACGTATGGTGGTAGGCTGGTTCATACCGTATCAACACTACTACTACTACTAATACTAATACTAATACTATATTGGTGGGGTAGTAGGTAGTACTATTCCTAGCATCATATCTACATATATATGTACATACATACATAGAACACCATCGAATCCCTGCTTCAGTCCTGCTCATAACGTATTTTGACACACGCTGGCGGCCCAGGCTCGGAGGCGTGATTAATTACATCCCTCTTATCTCCCGACGAACGCGGGAGGAGGCTAGCTAGCTAGCTAGCTAGCTAGCTGCTAGGGCTTTGCCCAGAAATAAAAAATAACGCACGGACGGGAGTAGAGGAAAAAAGGGAGTTCGATTGGGAGGGGTGGGTGGTAACGGGTGGTGGTTGGTTGGTTGGGCAAAGGAAAGGGTGAGATTGAAGGTCTAGAGGCGTTAATCGAACGTGCGTGTAACTCGTAACAACGGGGGGGGGTCAGTCCACCCCCGGTCCACCCCCTGTCAAAAATCCATCCCGTGGATACACGATCTTTGTATTTATTTGATTTGATTTGATTTTATTTTATTTCTCTTTCTTCTTCTTTTACTGAATGGAAATATGGATACGTTAAATTTGTCGATAAGAATTAATGTAGTTTGTCGTTTGAGATTAATCGAATAAGAAACACTCCCCCTCTCTCATCTATCCTTTTCCTCTTTCCCTTCTCTCTCTTTCTTTCTATTTTTCTGTCTGTCTGTCTCTTGTTATATTTCTTTTTTTTTCTTCCCCTTTTTTTCAGAAATGAAACGAAAAAGTTACTCGATCGAGACTATGACTGAGAGGAGAGTGTTCGCGAGGGGTTGTTGTCAGGTAGGAAAATAAAAAATGTCAATGTTTGGGGGATCGGGGGTGGCGAGGGGGAGAAGCAGAGGTGGATGGTGATATGCTTTTGGAAAGTAGATACGTTGGACAGTGATCGATCAACGGAATATTTATTCGCGACACTAATTCATTTAATATGACTTCGATCAACCGTACGTGTATGTGTATCTATATATATATGTATGAATATACATATATATGTTGAAAACGAAACACGTCGATACACTTTTCCGAGCCCCCTATATATTATCATTATTATTTTCTTTTTTTATTTTCCTTTTTACTTATCCCCATTACTCTTCTTTATTATCGATAAATTAATTATTAAATCAATACGAAAATACAGAAGGAAAAAAAAAATGAATATTAAATCTTATAATTATTATTCTTATTTTATCCAAATTATTATTATTATTATTATTATTATTATTATCAATAGACGATTAATAAAATCGACAACAACAAAAACGAGATCATTCATAAATATTAAATAGAATAATAGTTATTATTATTTAACAAAAGCAAAAGAAGAATTAGTTGAAAGATGATAGAGAAAGGATTGGACTAAAGAAACGGAAAAGGGTCGTCTCGTTTTGTGTAGTAGTACGGTTAAAGGGCCAAAGGAAACGAGACGTTCGTTTGGTATGGGCTTTAAACCTACCTACCTATCTTTCGCGTATTCTACGGGTTCATACATACATACATGCATACATACATACATACATACATACGTATATTGTATGTGGGGTTTATATTTGCGAATCCTACCAAGAGTAGAAGCACGCAAGACGAATTCAAACATAACTGTGAAGCTTAGACCGGCTATCTGATAGTAATACGTGTAGTAAATGTATCTCTCTCTCTCTCTCTCTCTCACTCTCGTTGCATTTCTATACATATAAGAGTACGTATGTATATAATATGTGTATATTACATGTACTATGTATACATGTAAAATCGAGAGAACTCGATCTTGAATGTAGAGAGAGAGAAAGAGAGAGAGGCACAGTGATAAGCCAAGTAAAACATTTACCGAGATATGGAAACTGTAATATAATCTGAAAAGGAGGAATGTCATAGATATTTCTATCTCTAAAGGGTGGACTCAACATTTTCTTATCGATATTTCAAAATCAATTATACTATCTTACAACACCCTCCTAAACAAAGAATTCTTTTTCTTTTTGTTATTTTTTAAAGTCAACTTTGATATTTTAGATTACAAGTCTTGCTTGTTAAATTGCAAACTCGTTAACTCGAATAAACCCTCACCAAATGATCTCGAAGAAAGATAATTTCGATAAAAAAATATAAAAAAAAACAAAGAAATATATTTTCGAATATTCGATTTGACCTGTCGTTATCATCGCTTTTATTTTTTTCCTCTCCTTTCTCTATCATCTTCGAATTGATTCGAGTTTAAATGATGATTACGATCTAACGTTAAATTAATTATAACTTTCGTTTAATTATTATATTACATTGACAAAGATCTCTTACTTTGATTTTAGGTACAAACAAAAATATATATATAAAAAATATAAAAAGATAGGGAAAGATATAAATGGTAGAGTAGGATTCGTGGGATGAGGGTGGGAGGGGGGTGAGGGAGTACTACTATGTTTGCTAAGCATTTTCATTTCTCGAAAGAGAGAGAGAGAGAGAGACGAAAGAGTTTGCTATCTCCGCATTCATGGCCTACGAAAGATACGAGATATTAGCAACGAAATTCATATTGCTTTACACACAACTACTAACCTCTTTCCTCTCTTTTCTCCCATTCCCTCCCTCCCTCCCACCCTCCGACCCCTGCCGCCTCTTTAACTTCAACACATACCCATCTAAAAGTCTTATATTACTCGAAAATGCAACTTTTAATCGCAGGGGGAAACCTGCACGTAATTAAAGATTCAACGAGATTTAAAAGGGAAAACATGTTTTATTACAACTTTCAAAATTCTCTGCTCCGAAAATATAACAATCAAACAAAATATTATTTTACATTATTTCAATTCCAATAATATTTTCTATTTATCTCAATGTTTTTGGTATTATTTATTTTTTTTTTTAATTAAATTCGATATACAATTCATTGACAATAATTTTGTTGAAACGAGAATAATAATGGGGTGAGGGAGGGGGAGGTATATGGAGGAAATGTATTATTTTTCGAAAAATGCAAGAAAAAAAATGATTATAATATAAGGAATATTTGATAAATATTTCTATTACGTTTTATATGCGTTGATCAATCGATAAATAATAAAGCGAGTAATAAAAAAGTAAGTATAAATAAAATGTATAATAAGAAAGAATCAAAATTACCGTTTCAATGTAAACTTTTGGTATAATATTTCTTCTTTTTTTCTTCGAAATGGAAAAAAAAAAAAAAAAAAAAAAAAGAAATCGAGCATGTCGGTATATCGATTTTCTGTTAGATATTAAAAGGACGTATTTTGTATGAGTTAATTAAAAGCACTTCGGTATTCTATGTATTTGCGTAAAGAATGGAAAAATAGTTTATGATAAAAGCTTTGTTTTAATGGGTAATGTAAGTAGGCCACTTCCGTTTTGAAATAACGTTTCTATGGCAAGTACTCGTATAACAAACATATGCACCTACACACACATATATATATAATTTATTATATTTAAATGTTTATGTAATAAGCATGTGTATATTATATTTGAATTTGTGTATATGCACGTATGTAAAGATGTGTATATGTGTGTGTTTGATTGTATAAGTATATACGTATGTATATTTTCATTTCTGTGTGTATGTGCACATATACATAATTAATGTCTATATATGTGTGTTAATGTATGTATATGTATATACTTAACATCGTAAAAATATAAAGTAAGAAAGAGAAAGACATTATATATATATATATATATGTGTGTGTGCGTATACATGAATAAAAATCTTGAATTATAAAACAAAAACGGTACAACGACCGTAGTTATTAAAATTATTCAGCCTGCTTATACATTCATTGAAAAAAACTACGTCGACTTGGATTTTTAAAGGCATACAATAAAGAAAAGAGAAAAAGATAGATAGAGAGAGAGAGAGAGAGAGAGTGGAGATTACTATGAAATTAAAGGAATGAAGAAGATACTGAATGTGCGTGAGAGAGATAAGAATGGGTTAACTTAACAAAATATAATAAATGAAAAAGTAGAAAATAATAATTCACGAACGAACGAACGAATGAACAAACAAAACTAGAAAGTATTCGTATCTTCCATTAAAAATCTTATCTCTCTAGTCTAAGCACATAAATAATCACTCGAAAAAAAAAAAAGGAAAAAGAAACAGAAAAAAAGAAAATGATGATAAACAACACCAACTCGGTCATCGTTTAGTGTAGAAAATTCAGAGAAACAAACTGAAAACGTGTATATATATATATATATACGTCAACGAGTCGATACAAATTGACGTTGCTGCAACGAGAGAGAAAGAGAGAAAGAGAGAAAGAAAAGAAAAGGAAGGAAAGAAAAGGTGGTGGGGGGAGGGTTGGTTGACGATGGTCGAGGTAGAGGGGAGGTGGAGATGGAAAAGAAGACTGGGGGGGAATGGATAGGAAGAGAATGGGTGGTAGGAAGGGTTCGGGGGAGGGGGCGGGGGTGGGAGTGGGGGGTGGGGGACACAGATGGAAGCAATTTATCTAAACGGCAGCTTTGTGAGGGCACTCGAACCGAAAGCAGAGTCCATCCGGTATATTACTGGCCGTTCTACCGACGTACCATTACCTTCCTGCGCTTTGATTCTTTTGTGTTGGCCAGTACTCACCACCACCACCACCACCACCACCCGGGCGTGATCTCAACCCACCTTAGCCAAGTTCCAACCTTCCACTAAATCCGACGGTTCATTCCAATCCCAGCCCTCCCCCTCCTATTCCCCTCCCCCCTTACTATTTTTCCAACGATGCAACAAAACGTCACTGCTGCTATCACTATGTACTTGAGTACTTGGTGGTATAGACGTGTGTCAGCGACCATATTGGATTCCACATGAGGAGAATGATGATATTGTCAAGAACGTGTACCCAAGATATTCTCCAAAATCGATAAATTCTACAAAAATAGTTTCTTTCGTATGGGTAAGAGAGAGAGAGAGAGAGAAAAGGTGAACATTTTTTAGAGTAGAACTTAAATTATGATTAATCCTTTGATTGGTGAATACTCGGGGCAATGCGTCTAATCGGTTGCTATCATTCGAGATTGAATAATAATGTTTTTACTAATGTGAACTATGTCGATTGAATACGAGGTACAATTAACAAATTATCAAAAAAATAAAATAAAAAGAATAATGGTTCTTTCTTCAATGAAATGTGAAATAGGTTTAGATTATTTTATTGTTGTTGTTGTTGTTGTTGTTGTTGATTGAAATTGTGTATCTTATTATTTTTACTGTAACGTATTGTAATTCGTAGAAAACTTACCGACGGTCGAGTCGTTCTATTACGAACGTTCGTTATTACTTTAATCGAAATAATGTTATTGATTAATTAATATTCGAACTTTAATGCGTATGGATTAAAATAGATTTTTTTTCTCTTTTAAAATATGATTTTTATATGTTTACAACAAAAATTGTTTATATTATTAATTGGTATAATTTATTGGTAGGAAACAAACGGCACATTATTAATATTATTATTATTATTATTATTATTATTATTATTATGTTAATTAATTAACGAGTTAATTAATTTCTATCGATTGGTAACGACATGATTTGCGAATGAAATTTCATTCCTATTTCATCTAGTTGACTAAAATGACGATTGTAATGTTTAAGATTATTTATCTAAAACAAAGTATATATATATTTATACGTATGTTTATAATTAATTATTTTAAAAATATCTGAATAAAAATCAATTCTATTAAACGAATAAAATTACAAATTATTTTTTAATTTACTCATTGAAACTCTTTTTACTGTTATTATTATTAAATATTTTTTTCCCAAACCTTCTCGTAATCAAAAAATTTCCCACGAACAATGAACAATAATTTAATAATATTTTATTACATAACACAATATTTTGCAAAAAATATTACAAATAATTTAGCAATCTCTGATCAAATTCAAATTCAATCGAAAGCCTAATTCAACGAACTTCTTTTTTTCTTCCATCCCCAATCTCCCCCCACCCCCATCCCACGTTTTTCATTCTTACATTAATATAAAAACAGATCGATCACGTTGGAATAAAAAAAACTCGTGAAGATGTCGACGTTGTAATCGTTGTGGTGGTGTCTCTGATATATTTTCGGTTTAGAAAGGCCTTTTACATACATACATGCACACATACATATATACACGTTGCTTCTCTTCAACGAAAACCGATAAATCAGTCTTCGATTCGTCCTCTTATTAAACAGAAGGAACACACGGGGTCATCTATTTTACGATGATATGCGATTTAAATTCGGCCGATCTAACCCAATTTCTAATACTTTTATTGCATCATCTGTTTCAATAGATTTTTACTATTATTAATAGAACCCTTACCATCCCCTTTCCCCACCCCATTCACCAATTGTGGTAATAGTAAATCGTTAAATCAATATATATATGTATATCAATTTATGAATATACAAACCTACAGTTTAACACGATTGATAAAATGCAAAAATTAAGGATGATTTGTCGGTACAATCGGAAACAAAAGTTAATGACATTTTCATCAAATCCATATCTCTTAATATCTGTTGAAATAGATGATTTAAACCAACTATTTTTTTTTTATAATTGAAATTTTGATATAAAGTTTCTAAAAGAATGAAAAACAAAAGTTGTCACAAACAAAAGTTATTTTACAATTTTCACTTAAATTGAGATTTTTATGTTAATATTATTAAAATGATCACTAAATTTCATTCTTTTAGAAACTTTATATCAAAATTTCAATTATAAAAAAAAAATAGTTGGTTTAAATCATTTATTTCAACAGATATTAAGAGATATGGATTTGATGAAAATGTCATTAACTTTTGTTTCCGATTGTACCGACAAATCATCCTTAAAACTAAAAAAATATAGTATTATTGTATAACAACCAAAAGTTATACTCTATAAACTTTTTCTTGTTTCATAGACCGATATTGATAAAAAAAAAAAAAAAAAGAAAAGAAAAAACAAATAACGATAATTGCGCAACAACGTGGTAACTTTAACTTTTATACGTGGACAACTTGCAAAAATATTTACATTGAAATTTCCACGATACGGACCCTCTCACCCGCCCCCCACCCCACCGATAATCGTTATCAATGATTATTATTCTAATAATAGGACATTCTCTAACAAAACGTATACACCATTTTGCGAGAAAACGCGTTAAATAATTTATTCAAATATCGATATGTGTTAATATCGTGACTCGAAAATTACGCGAATTCATATAGGATTAAAGAAACTAACCAACGAGAGTACGAAACAACAGTTTTGATTCGTTCGAATCAAAATTTGATATACGAAATATGAACACACCCCTCTTGTCCTCTCCTCCGTGATGTTTCAATTGTGCATTAAAATGCGAAAGTAAAAAAAAGAAAAAAAAAATACACTATTTTTGACTCTGCTTCGAGATACATATAATTACGTATAAATACATAAATTTTCCGAATTGTTATAGTCAAACATATTAACGTTATTTCATTATTCATAACTCCGCGTTCATTAGCAATCATTATTATTACGTACAATAGTGATTATTAATTGATATCGTTTAATAATAATAATAATAATAATGATAATAACAATAATAATAATAATAATAAGAATATTATCAATATAAATTGTATATTTCTCTCTGTGGGTGATAATAAATGATAATAATAAAATCCAAGTTAAATCATGGGTGTGTGTCTCGTAGTAAACGTGGGTAACAAATATTCGAGATAATTGACACCATGTAACCATAATTAATTAGATCAGCACGATCCCTTCCCTTCCCTCCCCTTCTCCTCCTCCTCTCGTTCTTTCGATTTTCGATGTTGGGGTTGGTTCAGGATTGAGAGGGAAGAAAAAAAAATAGAAAAAAAAGGGCTGAAGGAACTGGACGTTATTCCCGTTTGGATAAGCTGCGACACGGGGGTAGGTACCCCTTTCGCGGATAATGGCTCGGAACGAGGCAGAAAATGGCACATCAAAAAGAAACGGGGGACAAAGGACCCGTTGTTCACCTAATAAAGCGAAGTAAAGGAAGAGAAAGGGTTTTCCCTCTTTTTTTCTTTTTTCTTTTTTTTTTTTTTTCTTTACATATAGTCAAGGGATGATGGTTTTTCTTTTTTCGTAGTAGTAGTAGTAGTAGGATGTTCGGTCACTTTCTCTCTTTGACCGGCTCAAAAATTTCTAACTAACCTTCCCATATAACCTTTTCTTCCCTTACCCCCACCCCCACCCCCCCGACGTACTATATTTTACTTTTGTAAAAATTCAAATGTAAAAAAAGAAGAAAAGAGAAATTATTATAAGAAGAAAAAAAAAATACAAGTACGTATAAAGAATGAATGAAAAAAAAAAGAAGAACTAACGAAAAGATAGAAAAAATGTGTACGATAAAGATGAGATGAAAAATAAAAATGAAAAAGAGAAAGAGAGAGAGAGATTCGAAAAATAAATTGATATTAAAAATTTGTCTATAGACCAACATCAAAGATGGCAAACACGTTATTTCGTAAAGCTTAACGAGAGTTAGTCTGTGAAGAGAATCAAATTATACAGAACGTACTCGTTAAACGCACCGCGTAATCAATTTGTACACACGATATTGTATTCTCACGTGTATATAACGTGTGTGAGGATACGTGCATGCGCGTGTACGTACGAATATACTCTACACGCGTATACACTTTGTATACGTGGTGGTAAAACCTTGCATTTAACGCAAACTCAGTTCGCCTTTTTCAGATACGATTATTAACGCAAGATAGATTTGTACGGAGTACGTAAATGGGGGGGGGTGGTAGGTGGTGGGGATGGATAGGGGGGAGAATAAAAAAAAAAAAGAAAAAAGACTCTCCCCCTCTCCCCCCCCCGCCGTTTACCCTCGGATTAAAGTGGGCTTTTAATTCGAAGCTTTCCAGGCGCGACGATATACAGCTAATCTTCCGGCAGGAGAGTAGAAAAATACAAAAAAAAAGAAAAAAAAAAGGAAAAAGGAAACAAGCGCGCGCGCGAGCGCACACACGCCATTTATTTTACGGTTCGAACGTGTTACGCTCGGCCCACCTGGTTTCTCGTTTCCACGCTTTAACGAATTTACTTTTTGATCTTTTTAATTTCTTCTCTCTCTCTCTCTCTTCTCTTTCTTTATTCTATTCTATTTTTTTTCTTTTTTATTTTATCTTTTAATCGAGAAAACATTAATCTTTAATATTTGTTGCATTTGTTGTGCATACGATCGTATATGTGGGTGGGTATTTATTATATTATTATGCTGCGAAAAATGTTGTTCCTAGTTTTTTAATCTATATTCGATATGATAACATATATATATATATATATTGTTAATCAATATTTTTATTAATAATTAGAATTATTTGAAATTTATAAAATACGGGTATCGATTTATCAATCGAAATTCGACGTATATTCCACGACAATGGAATTCGTGGATTTACAGTGCACGATAAAGAAAAAAAAAATAAAAAAAAAGAAGCTTATTTCGTGGAATAAAATTATTTTGTAAAAATCTACTTTAAAAAAAAAGAAAAAAAATAGGAAAGGAAAGGAAATAGAATTTTCCGCAGGATTGAGCGCGCAGAGAGCAGACGAAGAAGAATTTATTCGTATTCTCGTATTCTTTCGTTTAGAAAAAAAAAAAAAAAAATAGAAAAAAGAAAAAAAAAATAGAAACGTAAGTTCCATTCTTATAAATCTATTCTCGATCGATTTAGCAGGACATAAAAAAATTGATCCCACTGTGTGTCGATTCAATCCCTCGATTTCACAATGTTCGGTTCGTATCAATGTGAGATGATCGCAGTTTAAACCTGTTCCCTGTAACTTTATTCCTTTCGAAAATAACACGAACGAGAGAGTGAAAAACGTGGTGGATGGAAAGATAAAGCGAAGAAAAAACGAGAAAGAGAGGAAAAAAACGGGATGAGTTACAAAGAGAAAGAAAACACGAATTAAAAAGAGTTAGACAGAGAAAGACAGAGAGAAAGATAGAGAGAGAGAGAGAAAGAAACGGAATGAAAAAAGGGGATGGAAAGATAAGGATAGAAAAAAAAAGGGAGAACAAAAAATGAATTAAAAAGAGAAAGATAAAGAAGACGATTAAATAACAAGAGCAGATATTTATAATGCTGTCTTCGATTCGTTCCTACAAATTACATATACCTATATATATATATATATTACAGTAAGTATACACATAGAAAGCGTGTATATGTGTGTCTATATACTTATGGTTATAAAACAAAGAGATCGAAGAGATTTACTCGAGAAAGGGAGAACAAATCTGAGAAGGAATACTGAACGAACGATTCATATCGAATAAAAAGGTAAAATAAAGGAAAAAGGAAAGGGAGAGAGAGAGAGAGAGAGAGAGAGAGAGAGAGGAAAGTTTTCTAGAAGAGTGAGAAAGTATAGGAGAACAAGAAAAGAGTATACACCAAAGGTTATAGTTACTCGCGAACTTTATTCAGCCAGTAGTAGGATGACTCGATGAATGGGAAGTTCTATGAAACCTCGTACACGTATATACCTACTTTTTCCCCCACTTTTACTTTTCAAAGACGTTCCTTGTAGCGTATGTGTGTATGTATATATGTATGTGTGTATGTGTGTATATATATATGTATGTGTGTATGTATATATCCACAGGACTCTCTCACTACACATGATCGTACCATATCACTATCATTATTACTACACTACTACAACTACTATTACTACTACTACTACTTAACTTTCCTTCTCTTTCACATACGATAAAGAGACTTCTCTCGTTCTTCTCCTTCTCTCCTTCTTTTTCTTTCTTTCTTTCTTTCTTTTTTTTGTTACCCTCGAAACCTTTAAAGCATCGACACTTCAGTCGATGTCGCTCCTTCAAAGGAACCTTTCCCTACCTACCCTTATCGTTAGCGATGTGAATGAGTCTAATGGCGAGGTAAAAAGGTGAGAAGAAGAAGAAGAAAAAGAAATGAAAAAAAAAAAGTGAAAGAAAAAGGGATGTGATAGGAGGTGTATAAGAGAGAAAGAGAAGAAAGGAATGAGTAAGCATCGAACGTCTAACATAAGCGCGAACATTCGTTGCAACTTTTTTTTTTTTAAAGAGAGAGAGAGAGAGAATAACATCTGCAAAGTCGCACGGTCAGACGATATTCGATTAAAGTTATTCTCGCGAAAAGAAATGTCTGCCGTAGAGATACTAAAGAATTTTTTCTTTCACCGCAAAAACAAGATTGAAAAGAGAAGAGAATAGAGAGAATAGAGACAGAGAGAGAGAAATATGAAAGTTTAAATCGTACGAATGAAAAAGCAAGTTCGATTATTATCACGCAATCAAATTAATAAAGCAGGTACGAGGTTTTATTAACAAAAACTATATATTATATTAGGTTGTCCCATAATTTCTAAAATAAGTAAGTAAAATTTTCCTGTAATATAAGTAGAATGCATTAAAGTATTCAAATAATTGTTAATTAATCGAAAAACATGTGTATTGTAATTTAGAAGCACTGGGTATATGTTCGAAGCACCGTCCTCTTCGAAATTCACCTTCAAACAGGCACGTTGGGATATTATTCCTAATAAATAGAATTTAAGATTGAAACGTTTAGATTAGAGTATTTTTTGTATCTATCTTTGGTAATTATTTTAACAAAAGTATATTCGTTTTATGTTCCTGCGCAGCGATGACTTCGAGAGGGCTGGGGTGAAATGTTCATCTAATAAAAAAATCAGATTGAAATTATTTAATAATTCAAAGCACGTTAATAGTTATTTAATATGTATGCAAATGTATATACTACTAAATAATCTGAAATAAATAAAGAATTCATTAGAGTATTCAAATAATTGTTAATTAATCGAAAAAAATGTGTATTGTAATTTAGAAGCACCGGGTATATGTTCGGAGCACCGTCCTCCTCGAAATTCACCTTCAGACTGATACGTTATCCTCTATGAAAGTACTTTTATTAAATGTTGTTTATATGACTTTCCGAACGCTACGCATGTGTAGAAAATCAATAATATTCGTAATAAATAGAATTTCTTTATTCGGAAAGTCACATAAACAACTTTCAATAAAAAATTTTAACAGAGGACAATGACCCAGTTCAACGGTGGATTTCGAAAAAAACGGTACACAGATCATATTCTCCGAGCTTTTAAAAAACACTAGACACTTGCATCGATTAATTAACAATTATTATAATGCACTGATGCACTCTCTTATATTACAGGAAAATTTTATCCTCGAAGTCATCGCTGCGCAGAAGCGTTAAAATAATTACATAGAAATCGAAAAAATATGCTAAAATTAGAACGTTATAATTTCAATCTGATTTTTTATTAGATGAAAATTATACCCCACCTTCTTCGAAGTCATCACTGCGCAGGAATGTTATATAATTAAATAGAAAAATAGGAAGGAACAACTTATATGGGACAACCTAATATATATATATTACATATCTTTTTATTTTTCTCGACGAAAAAATATAATTCAAATTTATCGTTCTCTCTCTCTCTTTCTTTCAGGATTTTTTTTATTATTATTAATATTATTATTATTATTACTATTATCGTTGACTAAGCGTGTCGTTCGTACGTTTATTCGTATCCTAAATCGGTGAAAAATGAAAACTCGAGAAGCACACACACAACCCTTCCCCTTCCTATCGTCCTATTCCCTCTTCCCTCTTCGTATTTTTATTTCTTTCCTCATATCTCCCCCTCCCCTACCTCATTCCTCTTCCATGAATTCACCTGCGTGAATTCGGACAGTTATATCAAAGAAATAATTCCCTGTACCGAATAAGTCCTACAACAGAATTTAATGTGTTTTATTTTCACTACCTACCAGAAATTAATTCTCTTTTTTTCCATCCTTAGATCCCCCCCCCTATTCATTCTCTCTCTCTCTCTCTTTTTTCTTTTCGTTTGTTCGTGACGATGATCTATAATAACGCACACCAAGCAAACTAGTAGCAAGCTAGCCAACCAACCAACCAACCAAACAACCAAGCTAAGTCGACGTTTCTTCACTCCGATAGGGGGATTGCTTTCTTCCAATATTTATGACCATTACGTGGCCAGACTGCGTTCATTGCTTTTCGTGAACCGATATCTTTACGAGACACTGATGAAAGAAAAGGATCCATATAAAACCTGGATATTATTCTAATACGTGAAAGAATCCTCTCCCCCACCACTTCTTCATTGAAATGATTTATGTTTTCTTGTAGTGATTCATGAAAAAAAGAAAAAAAAAGAAAATAAAAACAACAGCGAATATTTAAAAATAAAAATATCTGATAAAAAAAAGAGAGAAAGAGAGAGAGAGAGAGAGAGAGAAGTTTTCCCCCAAAAAGATGCGAATATTATTCCACTTTTTTCTTCATTTATTCCACCACTCGTCATCACCTATCTCTCTCTCTCTTTCCCATTATTACTACTACCATAGCATACAACACTTTACCTCTATCTCTCTATATCTCTATCTTTATCTCTCTTTCCTTTTTAAACAAATGCAGTCAAATGAGTATGGAAAGTGTGGTTCGAATTACACGGACGCTCGAAACGTGTTAACAATTCATTTTTTCTTTTTTCTCTATCTTTCCTTTTCCTTTTTTTCTTCTTTTTCTAATTTTTTTTTTCTCGTTTCGTTTATTTTCACACACACACACATTCTATCCTATCCTCTCCTCTCCTCTCCCGCATCCACCCATCCACCCACGCGTGCATTTAATACGTATACGCGTATACATATTTGCGAAAAGTAGAGCGTGTACGTTTTCAAAGTAAAAGAAGAGAAAGAAAGAGATACGAAGAGAGCTTTGTCACCGAATCTGCGGGTACCATCCTATCATGTATTACTACTACTACTAACACATTTAACAAACATACAGATACACATAGATACACGCACACACATCGTGATATACTTCCTTTTCAACCCTTCTCACACTTTCCCCTTCCCCAAAAAACAGCACCAGCACCAGCACCAGCACCAGAACCAGCACCAGCACCATTTCTTTTTTCCTCCCCCCTCCCCCCCTCCTGTATAAGTGAGAAACACCACCAACGCGGTCGCTTTAACGATCCGTTCTAGATGCGACTTTTTTCGCATCGCATTTTTTATTTCCCTTACACCCACCCCCTACCCCTAGCCCCACCACCGCCGTCGTCAACTTTTCTCCCACCCCCACCCCGCGTCTCATTCTGTTTGAAACACGACGAGTATCGAGCTTTTTTTTTTCTTTTTTTTTCTTTTCCCACGGCCTGTTACCGAGTTACTATTTTAACGCTTGTGAAGTAATGCAAGGAAATAAAAATACACATAGATCTGTATAGATAAATTTTCTAAGGTATGCGTGGTTAAATGGAAAACACTTGACGTATATCTTTAGTTTTTATTTATAAAAAACAATGAAATTTACTTGCTCGAGTAGCCCTCGAGAATGATTTTTGTTCGTAACCCTTGAATGCGTGTGTGTTCCTTACTCTTTTAGGATTATTAATTACTGGATTTAACGTTGTATTTAATACGAATTAAGATAGCGAATACGAGTATTGTTTCTATTGTTATTTATAATTTTGACGTTAGTGGTTGTTGCATTATTGTTGGAGTTGTTAATGAGATAAATGTTGTATAATATACACACATATCAGAGAGTGATACAAGTTTTATTTTCATTATAATTTTAACTTTTTCTACGTGTACGTGTACGTATCGGTTGCATGAATAAAAAAGGGTGAATGCATTAATTATTCTATACAATATAAATTAGGATAATTCATACCTCTTTCCTTTTCGGACGTGTACCATTGCGAATTTACAAAAGTTTAATGCATTAAATGTTTTATAGAAATAGAAAATTAGAGTGGGTAATATAATTGGTCTATTAATTCTCTGTTTTAATTGTTACTTTATTTATTTATTTATTTATTTATTTATTTACGCGCGGCTCGTAAAATTGCGGAGATAATAATGCATCGAATATTTAATAAAAAATATTTTTCTATATATATATATATTGTTCCTTTTGTTTTATTATTAATCAAAATTAATCGTGCATCGTAAGGATTAACAACCCGTTAATCGGTGGAAAACCAATTAATTTCGTATCGAAAATTTTTCACTTCTCTCTTGATAAAAAATAAATAAATAAATAAATCATTTGAACGTCGCAATGAGAAAAAAAAACATTATTCGTCCGAATTCTTCATTATTTCAACGTATTCCATTAATTAATCCCAATGTGTTTCCCTGACACCCATCGCGAACATTTCATTTTAAATCAAAATAATTTTCAAACGTTCCCGCGGGTTCACACCGATCGAAAATCTTTCCTAATTAACAGGTTCAACGTTATGAAGTTTATATTTTTTTCTTTTTTTTCTTTTACCAATAATTATTTCGAGAACGAGTGGATAGAAAAAATATGAAGAAAAAAAGAAAAAGAAAAGGAAATTAAACATAAAAAATTCTTGTTTAACTTTTGCATCAAAATACGAAATAATAACTTTTAACTAAACCACATATAACGAGAGAGAGAGAGAAAGAGAGAGAGAGAGAGAATATAAAAATGAGATTTAAAAAAAGATGCAGCATATACAACACATTCATAAATATACACGTATGCATACACACACACACACACACACACATATATATATATTAAAATAAAAATATACGTATGTATATATATATATATATATATATATATGCATGTATGATATGAAATTCGTATGCGGAAAATACGCAAGATAAGAGTAATCATCGATCGATCGTAGATCATTTACAAAATTTCCTATAATTAAAATCTCATCCTATCGTTTCTCATTTTCTCATCGTTAACGATTCTCATCATCATCATCATCATCACCATCATCATCATTATTATCTGTGCGTGTCTCTTTTTTATTTGTCTTCTTCGTTGAGAGGAACGTGTGTGAGAGAGATAGATAAATCAGATATATATATAACATAATACGTGTGTCTAATTATAATAATTAAAAAAGATGAAAAAAAAAAAAAACAAAGTAAAAAAAAAGAGAAAATTTATTCGACGATTTACTCGTCGTTTAAAAAAAAAATGTTCTTTTACTCACTGATTTTTCTGCTTACGTATACGACCCCGTGTCTCTTTTATTTGGAATTTGTTAGTTTAGAAATAAAAGAAAATAAAAAAAAAGAGGAATTACATATACCAAAAGAAAAAGAAAGAAAAAGAAAAAATACTTTTGGGGCGGGAGGGGGTTAAAGGGACGATAATTATCGACGTACGTGTATGAGTTGGTAATACGTGTTTTACACTGGACTTTTGTAGTAACAAAAACGTGCACTAACTAAACAAAGTTTCAAGAGAGAGAATTGCTGGCAGAGAAAAGGGAAAGAAATAATAATAATAATAATAATAAAAAAAGGAAATTAAAAAATGTGTATTCATGCATGGTCGAGTTCGTACAACGAATACAAACGTTCTCGAGTTTATCTTTCGGTGCTGATTCGGTCTTATTTAAAAAAAAAAAAGAGATTAAAAAAAAGTAATATTAAGGGAGTGGTGAGTTGAATGGTGGGGGAAGTAATATAATAAAAAAAAACATATGTATATCTATATAAAAAATCAAAAGTTTAAATAGGATGAAAAATATTTAAAAAAAAAAGAAACAAATTAGAATATCGAATCGCGTGATTTCGAATAAAAAAAAAAGAAAAAAAGAAATAGAAGCCTACGATATAAATTTTTGCGTCTAATATTAAAATAATATATTAAATATATATATATGTACACATATAAGTAATATGTAAAATTACGTACGTACGTTTGTATGTATGTATGTATGTATGTAAAAATGTATCTAATACAACAAAAATCTACGAAAAGACGTGCAAATGTTTGATTAAACTATCATCCTTTTAAACGAGAAAGCTAAAACGAAGAATGAAGATGGAGAAAAAAATAAATTAAAAAGAAAAAAAAAAAAGAACAGGGAAAATAAATAAATTAAAAAGAAAAACTGTTGAAACACTATTTCCCATACCTTTTTAGCGTCATTGTTGTTGTCAGCCGCGTGATGGGGCTGAGGACTCATAGCAGCACCATTGCTGACTGCACCGCTTTGCGACAGAAGCTCGTCGCTACCCCTCTGAAACAAACAATTGAAAGATAATGAGACCCCCTCTCTCGTTAGTTTCAACGTCATAGTCATCGTCTTCGTCGTCATAGTCATAGTCATGGTCATAGTCATGGTCATAGTCGTGTCGGTCAACGTAGTCCGTTGTCGATGTTACCGACGAAGTTAAATTTGCCAATAAATTTTGATTACAAACAATAATAATAAAAATAAGAATATATAATAATAATAATAATAATCATAATAATAATAAATAATGCATATAAGAAAAATAATATTATTAAAATAATATTATTAAAGATATTATTCGAGTATATTATACGTGTAGCAACAAAAAAAAAATAATAGAAAATAATAGAAAAGAATAGGAAAGAAAAGAAAAAGGAAAATCAAAATCAAAAAGATACATAAGAGAGAGAGATCTATCTTTCTTTATTCAATTTTGTTAAGAGTTTGTGTGATAGTGTATACGTGTGTATATATGTGTGAGAGAGAGAGAGAGAGTAAACTAATCGTTTATTAGAAGATATCAGCCGTAAGAAATCCGATGCCTTAGAAGGAGTAAGAGCTTTCGCAATTCGATCCGAATCGTGACGAGGCACCTCTTTTAAAACGAGGACTATTTAAAGAGGATGAAAAGAGGGATTAGAAATCTCTTCGTTGATTCCTTTCGAAGTTTCATCTTCCGAGTGCGACTTCACTCGGGGGAAGAAGAAGAAGAAGTAGAAGAAGAGAAAGAAAGAAAAAACGAGAGAGAGAGAGAGAGAGAGAGAGAGAGAGAGAGAGATAAATGGTGAGTGGAGTAAGGGGTAAGGGATAAGGGGTAGTAGTTGTAGGAGTAAAAGAAGGAAGCTTCTTCAAAGAACCGAAACGAAACGAAACGAAACGAAACGAAAGGAAAGGAAAGAGGTGACACCCGGAAAAGGGGACTTCAAGAGAAGATGCTTTTAATCCGAGTATAAACTTATGTCGTAAACTATTCGAAAAAGAGACAGAAGAAAAATAGGGAAGGGAAGGAAAGAAAGGAAAAAAAAACAACAAGGTAGCGAAAGTTCGTGATTATTCAAGGAAAAGAGATTCCCGAACAAGAAGAAGAATGTTTCAACATAAATCTTCTTCGTGTATATTTTCCTGTTAAATCGACGAAATTTTCACGAACGAGAGTACGAAAGAATAGGGAACAAAAAAAAAGAATTAGAGAGAGAGAGAGAAAGAGGGGAACGTGATAATTCTTCAAACTTTCAAATCTATTATTACCGATTGAAAAATTTACATTTTCATTTCTACGAGATCAAAAATGAGGATAATTATTCCGAAAGATTTTTATAACTGAGAAAAATATTTGACTTAATTGTAAGACAAGTTATTCGTTTGATCGTTTAAATTTATCGATAGAATTACATTTTTGTCATGTTTTTTTTTTCTCGATTGAATATGAAATCTTCGAAAAATAATAATAATAATAATAATAATGTTACAGAATCATCATCATCATCATCATCATAATCATAATCATAATCATCATCATAATCATCATCGACAACAACGTAATATATTTCAGATATTTAATTACAAGACGGGATGGGATAAAAAATTGAAATAAAACAAAATTCCTCAGCACGAAATAAAAAATAAACAAAATTAACTGAAGAATGAGAAAGTTAAAGAGTTTAATAAGCGGCCGATAATTTCCTAACCATTTCTGACACGAAGATCATCATCTTCTTCTTCTTCTTCTTCTTTGAAATATTAAAAAGAAAAAACCCCAATAAAGAAAATAAAGATAGGAAGGATGGTAAAAGAAAAATAATATAACGGGTATTGTATAACAGTGAGAAGAACGAAAGCGTTCCCATTATTTATCCCAGTGGTCTAGGTGGGTGGTGATGGGGGTGGTTTCCTTAGATAACCCCTTCCCCCTCTATCCCTTTAGAGATGGTGGCAATGGTGGTGGTGGTGGTGGTGCTTAGTCAGTATGAAATAATAAATTTATCGCTTAGAGTATAAATACAAGGGAGAACGGGGTAACGGTAACGGCAACAACAAAAACAACGGTAACAGGGGGTGGTAAACGGGCCGTTTAAATTATTTCTGATTACGTTCTAACTACGTTCAACCTCAAACTACCGTAATCGCGTCGAGTTTAAATAATAAACAATTTCACTGAATACAATAACGAGGTAAAAGAGAAAGAGAAAGAGAGAGAGAGAGGGAGAGAGAAGGAAAGAAGAAGAGGAAGTGGCAAATGGGAAGGGGGATGGTAGAAGAGAGGTAGAAGAGAGGTAGAGGTAGAGTTAGGGGTAGGGGTAGGGGGAGGAGGCAAAGGGCTTCATTAATAACGAACGAATGAATTATGGCGTATTGCGCGAGAACGTTCTGTTAAATTTCAATATATGTACATATGGCGTATATATAGTACAACACACCAAGCGAATTATGCGTTTTCCAATAAATTCCGAATAGGTCCGGTCGTGAATAATAATCGATAAATCAGTACGATGGTGTGTATTAGTTATGGTGATGGGATTTAAACTTTGAGAAAGAAAATGGAATTTTAAATATAAAATATATAAAGAGAGAAAGAGAGAGAGAGAGAGAGAATGATAGCGAGTGATTTCTAGTTCGTCCGATTGATAATAATAATAATAATAATAATAATAATAATAATAATTACATATATAATAAATTGTAATGACGAGGTGATGTATGTTGAATCAAGTTAATGGGGGATTGTAATTGTTAAAAGAAAATGATATCTGTTTTATAATGCGAATAAATAATCGATGGTATATTTAATTATGATATATTAGCTATGGTGTGCAAGGATTGTAATGTTGGTGTAAAGAAAAATTGAAAGTTACGATTAAAAAGGAAAAAAAGGTAAGAAGGAAGGAAGGAAGGAAGGAAGGAAGGAAAGAGGGAGAGAGGAAAAAATCGAATGAGAGAAACATGTCGGTTTCGTGCTAAGAAACCCTTGGAATCGTCGAGCAGAACATAAAAGGAATCCTCAAACTGGCCGTAAAACGTCTATGGCTATTGCTATGGCGATAGTTAACTCGATATAGTAAAGATCCCTCTCTCTCTCTCTCTCTCTCTTGCTCTTCCTATATAAGAGGAACTCGTTTAAACGGCTTCAAGGTGAGATATTAAACTGGAAGATGATAAAAAGAGAGAAAGAGAGAGAGAGAGTCGAAAATCGTTGATCCAAGAATATTATTTCGAGAAAATTTCGTGAAAAAGTAATCCTCGTCGGAACGCACGAGTAATAAAAATCAAAAAATAATATCATACTCTCTAAATATTGAATTACAATACTATTAGATAAATTCAATTGTATAATAAATTGTAAATCAATATAATTTGATAGTTAATTATAATCCTGGCAAGTGTCTGTTGGTCGTAATATAATAATAAAAAAAGAAAATAAGAGAAAGAGAGAGAGAGAGAGAGAGAGAGGAAGAAAAAAGGTGGAATAAAATGTGATCGAAGAAGAGAAAAATAATAAATCGTTGTGAAAGATAGAAAAATGCAAGAGCTTTCGTTTAACTTTCTCTCTCTCTCTTTCTAGTTTTCTTTTTTTTACTTTCTCTATTTTTCGTGGTAATGCGATGAACGTTATCGTCGACGTATTACTCGAAAAAGAGAATAGAAGAGAGATGAGAAAAGAAATGAAAAAGAGAAAGAGAAAGAGAGAAAGAGAGAGATAGAAAAAGATAAAAAGAAAGAAAGAAAGAAAGAAAGGGGGTAGGGGGAGGGGAACGAGGGGGTTGGCTGGATTTACTTCCGTCTCGAATATTTCTTGCTTAAAGTCTCGACTCCTAGTACAGTCCATTAGGTATAAGAGACTCGTTCAAAGATCGAGAAATAAAAAGAGAAAGAAAAAGAAAGAAAGAAAGAAAGAAAGAGAGAGAGAGAGAGAGAAGGAGAATCGCGGATATATTCTGGATAAAGCAAGAAGAAAACTAGCAGATGGTCTTTGAGTCTTGTAGTACTTGATCGTACTTAGGTTTAAGTAGAAAGAGGATAGATAGGACGAAGGACGAAAGAAGATAAGGGATGAGATGATACAACAACCTGAGGAAACGAGAAGAAGTAGAAAAAGTAGAAGAAGAAGAAGAAGATACGAAAAAAGGGAGAAACGTATATTTTTTTTTTTGGTCTTCCTTCCTTCCTTTCTTCCTTTCTTTCTTTTTCTTATTTTATCTACTCGTATCTATCTATCTATCTATCTTATCTTATCTATATATATATATCTATCTTTCTTTCTCTTGCACTTGTAACGTCAGACAGACTTCGCAGAAGCTTCTGTATTATTTATTTTTCACGAATTTATGGATTATGGACGATCCTTTCCTCTTCTATCCAACCCCAACCTCAACCCCACCCCAAACTCCCAGCCCTATTTATCCTCCCTTCTTGCCCTCCTCCTTCGTCCCCTTTTTTCCCTGCTTGCTTGCTTTCTTTCTTTCTTTCTTTCTTTCTTCTTTCGTTTCTCGACGAAGCGAACGAATTTTTCTCGACCAAAGGAAACGGTCTTTCGTTCTTCTCTCTCTCTCTCTATCACTCTCTTATTTTTTTTCTTTTTTTTTTTGACGAACTATTAAAGCAATGGAAGGAAAGAGTATTAGAGAAAAAGAGAGAGAGGGAGAGAGTGGGCAGAGGGTAGAAGGAAAGGGAGGAGAAAAGAAAGCTCGACGAATGTTCCTTGAAATATAAAAAAAAGTAAAAAAAGGAAAAAAAAAAAAAGATTCTCTCGATCCCTCGGGAAATAATCCTCTCTCTCTCTCTCTCTCTCTTTCTCTCTGTTTCTTTTTCTTTCCTTTCTCTTTTTTTTTCACTCAACCACAAACGGACTAACTTACTTACAGAAAGAAGTAGAATAAGAAGAATAAGTACGTTGCTCGTCTAACCGGTATGCGTTCGCTATGGTGTCTCAAGCTACACTGTGTTTTTCTCCTCGATAAACTATGCCGTCTAATGTTTACTAATGAAAGCAACGAACAAAAGGACGCATCCAAGAATGATGCAGAAGAAGTAAAAGAGGAAGATTAGGAGGAGGAGGAGGAGGAGGAAGAAGCTGCTCGTAAGAGTAAAATTTTTCATTGCTTATTTATCTTTCCTTTTTTTTTTCTTTTTTCCTATCTTTTATTTCTTTTTCCTTTTTTTTATATATTTTATCCTAATTATTGTCATCTTTTTATTTAACGTCACACGTTATTAAATTAAAAAACACGACGGATATGATTTTATTTCAAACGATATCTTCATTGTTGTTAGTTGGAGGTATTACGTAAATCAAATTTCATGGGTATTAAAAAAAGGAGAGAGAGATATTTTATTAGAATAATATAATATTAACGATAAGAGAGACGATTTAACGATTTAAAGCGATTTTTCGTCGAATAATTTCTATCGATCGTGCAATATGAATGACCAATATGTATATCTGATTAAAAAAGACAAAAAAAAAAGATTAAAATAAAATAAATTTATTCTCATTGATTATTCCCGGAGGAACAAAATAAAAAAAACACCTGGAATATTGTTATGCGTTATGAAAACGAGATGATCGGAAAAAAAAGTGTCTACATTTTTCTGTTTTAAATTTCGTCAAAAGTAAATGCGAAAAAACAAAACAAAAAAATAAAACGATTAAGAATAAAAAGAAGAATAAGAAGAAGAAGATATTTGAAGTTTCAAAAAAAAATCTAATCTTTCTTTCTCTTTTATTCATTTCTTAAAGAAGGATAGAACATCTCGAAAAAGGACAGATAGATGATGATACGTATCACGTTTTCGTAAGATTTTTCTTCATTCGTAAGAAAACGTTACCGAGCAATTTCAGTATTTTTTTATATTATTTTTTTTTCTGGAGATAAGAGAGTGGCAGTAAACGACGGTCGTCTCCTGATCGACTTACCTGTGGCCCCTTGGCCTGCAGTGTAAAATCCCCATTTTCCTTTCATCCTCCTCCTCCTCTCCTGCTCATCCTTCTCAAATTTCACGTAACGAGAGAGACATGCATATCGAGATAAGTAGTAAGAGAAACACTTACATGCATCTTCGGTCACGTGACAGTAGCAGCCGAAATTTCTACCAAAACTACTAACACTTCGTGTTTCATATACACGACGATTAACGTGATTAAAACATAAAATTTGTTTATCTATATATAATATGTATATATGTATATATGTATGTATGTTTGTATACACGCGTGTGTATAAAATTTCAACAAAATTCGACGAAAATTGATCGATATATTATGTATGATAATACACACTTGTATACTTGTATTCTTTTTCTATGATTTACGCAAAAAAGAAAGGAAAGGAAAGAAATAAATAATCATAAATGAAAATACAAAGATACGAAAGCGTAATAAGAGCGTAATATTTGGATTATAAAATCGTTAACTTTACGAATTTTCCTAATAAAAAATATATATAAATCGATAATAAGGATGTTAGTCATTGAGATATATTGTAAGAGTTATAAAAAGAAACTATCATTTAACCATGATCACTTTATTTTCCTGTCGATAAAAGAGAGACCCCGCCAACGTCGTTATAACTTTTTAACAATATTTCTACAACGATTTATTGATTTTTTTCTTTTTTTTTGTTTGAAACAAGATCGGCAAGGATTTTGTATCTATACGTTCATAATTTTGGTATATTTATCGAATAAATATTTCCCCATATTTTTCTTTCTTTATCTTTCTTTCTCACTCTCTCTCTCTCTCTCTCTTTCTCTCTCGTCTTTTCCTTTCTCATTGACGAAGAAAAAAAATATTACAACGCGACAGCTCTACTGCACACGCAACGAAAATATCACGAAGGAAGCATAGAGAGGTGCTAAGGCATTGAACATTTTCATTTTAAACATTCTTTACCGTCAAAATGGTCGGATCCATCGAAAGGAGCACGTTCTTTCTTTTTCTCTCTCTCTTTTTCTTCATGAAGACGATGTGAAGATGATGTGACGAAGATGATGATGATGACGATGATGATGATGATGATTGATGATTGATGATTGATGATTGATGATGATGATGATTATGATGATGATTGCAAGGAACACCTTATTATCTTTGCTAACGTGTATAATACAATCTATATTACATATATATACATATAATACAATATTATTCGTATTATAGTACATATACGTATCGATAATTATGAGTGTATTAATTAAATCAAATCAATTTTCTTTACGATAATAATATTTTTATATAAATAGAAATAATTATTAGTTATATTTAATATATGATATATAAATATATAAATAATTATTAGTTATAATATTAATAATAATTAGAAAATAATTTTATTACAGTCAATTTAAATTTTATATAATTATATTATATAATATTATTTTCTAATTCGACAAAAAACAAAAATTGTTTCCTACGTTTGTAAGATCCAAAAGTTTTTCAATTTACCAATGCAGAATAATAAAAAAATGTTTGTTGATTGTCTACACACACCACTGCAATAATTATCGATATATATATAATAGTACATACAAGTTATATATATATGTATATGTATAAAATATAATACATGAGACGAAAGTAAAATAATATTGTCTTGAGATAGCCACGGTGATTGGCTGGATTGAAGGAAAGTGTGTGTACGAGAGAAAGAGAAGAGAAGGGCTAGTTTCTAGCCTGTTACTATTGCTCTTGTTGCTGCTCCTGGTTATTGCCTTTTAAG
Source organism: Polistes fuscatus (assembly GCF_010416935.1). Lineage (NCBI taxonomy): Eukaryota > Metazoa > Arthropoda > Insecta > Hymenoptera > Vespidae > Polistes > Polistes fuscatus. The sequence goes on along the minus strand of NW_025113173.1, from coordinate 810,335 downwards.
ATGGATGGTATTGCTTGCTTGCTTGCTTGCTTGCTATACGAGCTAACTGTTAGCTGGATATAACCACTGGCTACTACTACTACTACTATTACTACTACCACTACTAATACTTATACTATTACGGATATATAATATCTTCTTCTTCGAGATTTTCGAAGATTTCATAAAAACAAGATGTAGAGAATATAATCTGATTTTATTTTATTTGATTTTATTTGATTTTATTTTATACGCTTGTTAATAGATTATGAAAAATAGGACAACGAAAAATATGAGACATAATTTATCGATCGCCATTCCTTTTTGGTTTCTTTATCTCTATCTTATTATTAGAAAAAAAAAAATTAACGTTTTATACGCTCGTTGAATTATGAACGATACCAAAAAAAAAAAGAAGAACATAATTTATCGATCACTATTCTTGTTTTCTTTTCTACATTGAGAAAATAAACGTTGCATTCTCTCAATGGTTTTTTTCTTTAATCATTCCCCCCTTGGCACAATATATGTTAAATAATATAACGTTTGAGAAGTATGCAATTAGAAACGCAAATATTATGTTTTATATTTTAAGACAGCATAATTGTTTATCGTCGTCGTATATAAATCGTCGAATAAAAAAAAATCAAAAAAAAAAGAAGAACCGTTACTCGGATAAAAGTTTGTGAGAATCGTTCGTTGTATCTGATTCGATATCTCGCAAAAGAGGTTTTACTCGAAGAAAGAAAGAAAAAATAAAAAAAAAGAAAAAAAAAGATACGAAAAGCCCCAAACCCCACCACCTTGCTTACCCCTCTTGTAATTTTCCACCACTTTTTCTTTTCCTGGTTCTTCTTCTACTACTATCACCACTACTAATATAGAAGTAGTAGTAGTAGTAGTAGTAGCTTCTCTCAAGCAAATGACGTAGAAAAAAGCGCAGAAATTAAGAGCGCTCGTTAAGCTCGTGAAAAAAACGCTTTGACCAGGACTTCGGAGTGCACTGAGCTATGAACAAGTAGAGATTGAAGGAAAGGGGGAAAAGAAGGGAAAGGGGAGAAAGGGGAGAGGGGGTTAGAAGGGTGGGTTAGGAAGAAGATAGAAAGAGGAGACTTTTGAAATAAGATCGAATTTTATCCCTCTTTTCTTTCCTCCCCCCTCTCCTCTCTCGCTCTCACTTTCTCAATTCTTCTCCATCTTTTATCCTTCTTGCTCTCCTTTGCAAAATAATAAATTAAAAAATAAAATTATACGTATCTCTTATGTTCATTGTTTCTCTAATTTTTGACACTGAATAATAATTATTTTTCGTGCACCACCAAGTATTTCGAGATTATTATTCGAGTAGTCCCTACACTTGTTCTTTCGTATTCCCAATTTTTAACGTTAAAAAACAAAAACAAAACAAACAAAATTCCCTAATCTCTTTCTAATAATCTCTTCTTTCTATTTCATTTGCTCAATGATACGATATGAAATTATCTGCACGTTAACGAAGCCCGATATCGGTTTCTCTTCGTTAATCTTTTTTTTCGTCACTTCTTTTTCTCTTTTCGATTTTCTTTTTTTCTTGTCAGACCAATTAGAAATTAACCGGTCAAAAATCGTATATGAAGAGAGAATTTCGCGATAATCGTCGTGACGATGACTGATTTTTTTTCTTTTTTTTTTCGTACGCGTTTGCTAACGTAATCATTAAAAGAAAAAGAAGACGAAGAAGAAGAAGAAAAAGAAGAAGAGAAAAAGAAAAGAGAGAAAAATTAAAAAAAAAAAAAGAAAAAAGTAAAAAACCTCGTATCCCTCCCTCATCCTCCTTCTCCTCCTCCTCCTCGTACTCTTCTTCTTTCTTTTTTTTTCTTCTCTTTTTTTTTCCTTGTTCTATTTGCCCGGTAATATCGGTGTAGATGATATTTATACGTTAATGAGGTTGATTGGAGGGCTACGCCTTAATTAGTGAGGCTCCTCCGTATATGCGAAAAGATTTCATTTGCACGACGCGTGAAAAGCTCGTGTTTGGTTGGTTCACCTGCTCTCACTCTCTCTCTCTCTCTCTCTCTTTCTCTTCTCGGTAGCAAAGAACGAGATGTGTGTAGCATTGGATCATTCCTCACCCCTTCCAACCCTTCCCCATCCCTCCCCTATTCCGCTACACTTCTTCCTTCTCCTTCTCTTTGGGGTGATGGAAATTAGAGACGAGAAAAAACCTGTTTTTTCCATGTCGGATTTTCTATAGAAAATGTTCTATTTCATTTTTTTTTTCCCTCCTTTTTTTTCCTTTCTTCGAATCTTTCTTCTATCTCATTTATATTTCACATTGATTTATTTTATTCGTTGTTTTTACCTTTTTCAGATGGACCGGAACAACAAATTATAAAATATTGTCGGTAAATCTTTCTATATGTTTTTGCCCCCCCCCACCCCTTCGAATTTATCACACAACCGTGCTTTATTTTATTTTTCATTTAATTATTTCTTTTTCTTGATCTATTTCTTTTCTTTTATTTTTTCTAACGGACGAATAAAAAAGAAGTTCGACGATATTTGAAGAGAACTTTGGACGATTCGTTCGCGATGATAAGTGTAATTAAAGGAAAAAAAAAAGAAGAAAAAGAAAATTACTAATTTACTCGTAATTCACGAAGATTGGGTAGTTCGAGCAAGGACTCGAATCTTTTTATGGGATTCAAATCTTGGATATAAACGTGGAAGTGAACGGATGAGATGAGTAATAACAATTAGTATAACGAAAGTGAGCGAGAGAGAGAGAGAGAGAAAGAGAAATTCGAAGAAGAAATGAACATTTATCTATCTCGACGGGGCGATTTTCTTGTCGGTTAAATAAAACAATGGCCGTTAATTAGACGGTAAATATATGTCCGTTAAATTCTGACAGGAGAGAGAGAATGTTTGCTGAATTCAATGAGATAGAATGAGAAAGATGGATAATATGATAAAGGGATAAAGAAAGAAAATTAAATTGAAATGAAGAAAGATGGAAAAATGTTTTAGAAAAGAATTCGACTAGTAGTGGAAGGATGAAAGAATAAAATGACGTGGCCGCCCCCCATCTCCCTCCCACCCCCCATACAAGATGCAAAGTAAAACTAACAACAAATATCTATATATATATATATATGCATGTACAAAGATAAATAGATAAAAAGATATAAAGAGAAAAGAAAGTAAAAAGAAGAGCGTGTCTACGCGATTTTGCATAAGCCAATATAAAAATGATTTTCGGATCACATTTAATTTCGGGAGAAGCGGATATTCAAATATCGAAAGAGCTCTTTCGCTTCTTCCTCTCGAACGACGTCACATGCAAATAGAAAATGTGTTTGCTCTCTTTCCACCCCCTGTCCTTCCTACCCCTTCCACCAACATCCACCCATCCTATCACTCCCACCCTTCGCATCCTACCTTTCATCCATCGCATGTCTCATCTTTTCTCTGACACGTCTTCTTCTTCTTCTTCTTCCTCTCGTCGAGAGAAAATACGACGAACAACATGGGATTGGTGATGGTGGTAGACGTAATGGTGGTGGTGGTGGTAGTAGTAGGGATGATGGTGTTGGTGGGCTTGGGAAGGGAGGGGGGAGTAAGAAGAAGTTACTTTCTCGGACCTTTTCTCCTCGGGGCACTTTCAAGCAAACCCCCAAACCCAAGCACAAGCCTCGCAACCCCTCCTCCCCCATACCCCTTCCCTCCTACTCTCTCTCTCTACCAAACCCAGCTTCCCCTTTTCTCAATCCACCTAAACTTTGTTCTTACGCGGTTACACCATTCGGCTTCATGAATTTCAAAATGATGCTTCTCCGAGCAAGCAGTTCCTAGAAAATACACGCGAGAAACAGTGCGAGTTGGGTTAGATCTTTCATTCATTCATTCTTTCTTTCTTTCTTTCTTTCTTTCCTTCTTTCTATCCTCTTGACATCGTAGAAAAATAAGTTCGTACGTTGAGCTATACCTCCTGCTAGACGAATTTTCATTTTCAAGTCCCTTTTCCTATCTATGTTTTTATCTTTGTACGTGTATGTGTCTTTCACTTCTTTTCTTACGTGAGAGTTCAACATACCGTGCGGAAAATCGACTCGACAATTGTGTTGTTCTTTAACGAAAGTTATCATCTTCTTTCTATTCTATGTTTGTTAATCATTTCGATATAACGTGACAGAGATTAATTTTATATCGATCTATTTTAATAATTTTAAACGATACCTAAACCTATTTTTATTGAAGTTATACTTCTTTTGGCGCGTTGGGGAAAATGTAATGGGGAGTGATTTTGTTCCGAGCGACTGGCAAAAAACGACACATGAAGTTTGTCGGTATTTAACCGACGCGGGCCAAAGCGATTTCAAATTGACGGCATGAAGTTGTCTTCTCTTCTTCTTCCCCTTTTTTTCTCAAAAGGGTCACCCATCCAAGTATTAATCGTACTCAGCGCTGCTTGACTTAAATGATCGACGCGAGAACTAATGCTGTAACCGCGCCATTGCTGTTGACGCGTCAAGTAATTCATATATCTCTCTTATATTAGTGTGAACTGATATCTATATTTGATATTTTCTTTTTCCTTTTTTATTCTTTCTCTTATATATATAATAATTATTTTTCTTTTTTACGTTATTTTTTTCTTTGAAGTTGTTTTTTGAAGTTATTTTTGAGGTTATTGAGGTTTATGTTCGTTTGGTACGGCAAAGAAGTATCTCTCTTACGTGCGTACATAAGTACACACACCAGTTTTTTTTTCTTTTTTAAGTTATTTTTTTTCTTTGTAGTTGTTTGTTGAAGTTATTTTTGAGGTTATTGAGGTTATGTTCGTTTTAGTACGGCAAAGAAGTATATCTTCTTACGTGCGTACATAAGTACACACACCCGTTTCGATTTAATTTCATTTATTTTTTATATATATATATTCGATTTATTTATTTTTTCGATTATTTCGATATATTTATTTCGATTTAAACGAAAAATTATTATAAAGTCGTTTGATCTTATTTTATTTGTCTTTACTATTGCTAATTAATGAATAATATTTTATGTAATTTAAGTTGTAAATGAGAATTATTAAGAAAGAGACGTAGCTTGTGAATCGTAGATATTTCTTTTCTTAATTTCTTTTTTTTTTTATACGAATTACTATAAAATACATTGAAAAATAATTAAATTCATCTTTATTTAAGAATTTGCTCTGACGACGAAGACGACGACGACGACGAATTTAATGTTTCTTATCTTTATAATGTTGGAAAATAATTCGTTGCAATTTTATCTTTTTGATATTTAAATTATAAACGATATTCGATGATTTTTTGAAGAAAAAAAAACAAAAAAAGGATCCCCTAACTCTTATACTTCTCGTTACAAATGCAAATCGATGTAAAATATAAATTTACTTCATTCTTCTTTCCATAAATATTTTATTGATTTAATTTAATAATGTTTACTTTTACTCTGATCTTACGAACGAATGAATTCATTATACTTCCTGTAATTTTGTAAATTAAAAATAATATTATAAGATCAAAAAATCTTACCATATCAATTTTCACTAAACATTATTAATATAATCTCATTTACCAATCTCTTTCATATATTATACCAAATAAAAATAAATCATTTATATCCTATATTTTTATTATTCTCACGAAAATGACCCATATATCTTTTTTTTCTCCCCCCTCATTCTTTACTCAGTACTTTGCCCTGGTGGAATAAAGTTTATTTCTCTCTCCCTCTCTCTCTCTCTCATTCTCTCTTACTCTTCTTTGATACTCTCCGAATGTCTCGACTTCGCTTTGGAAGATTTCGACCGATCGGATTTAACCATCGTGAAGCTATTAAACTTTATATCGAATTTATATTAAGACCGTACACGAAGTTTTGAAACGGGTAACGATAACTATTATATATATATATACACACATACACACACATACACATCTATTTTACCAAATGTTGGAGGATATTGGAATCTTCGAAAGGGATAATATTTCCCACCCTTTTTTCCTTCACCCTTTGCACCATTTCCTTCTTTCACTTAAAAAAAAAAAAAGTATGAGAACAAAAAAGGACAACTTACAAAAGAAAGAAAGAAAGAAAGAAAGGAAAAGAAAGAAATAAGGACAACAAAAAGCCAGGGTTAATAACGACAATAAAAGAGAAACGCGAAAGTAGAAGAGAAATAATTAACGGTCGAGCTCGGACGATTACTTTCGAGTCTTCCGTAAACCCAAGGGAACCGAAATAGCACCGGAAACGAGGAGAAGAATTTAACCGGTAAAAGTTGAGAGAATAGCTGAGGCTACCGTGAACGCACCCCTTCTTCCCTCTCCCCACTCTTATCCCCCACCACCCCTTTCCACCCATTCAACGTCTTCTTCTTCTTCTTCTTCTGCTGCTGCTGCTTCTATTTCTTTTTCTAATTTTTGTTCTTTTTAAACGGAAAAAACTAGTCGAGAGGAATACAACAAAATAAAAGAGAAGAATTGAACGAACGTAAAAACGATAGAAGGAAAATTCCAAGATGGGTGGGTGGTTGGTGGTGGGTCAGCATTCTTTCGTGAAATGCAATGATGAAACGATAAATATAAAACGACTTATTTTTAACGTTATACACGTGTAACGTTTTATATACGTGTGTGTGTGTGTGTGTGTGGTGTATTATTAACATTCAATCATTATTGTTTTATATATTGGATTCATTTTTTATATATTATTTTATATTAATTTTATTCTAGAATAATTTTGTAAGCAGAGTGCTTAAACTGGTTAATATAATGAAATATTATTATTGTAATATTTATTAATATGCATCTGTGTACATATGTATACGTTGAGATGTTAATTTTTGAAACAAATAGCTGTTACATGAAAAAAAACTATAAATAGAGTATTAAGAGTGGATGAAGTATGAAATTAAAAATTGATCTCAAGTATGAGAAAACATATTATTTGATTTTCGTTTCAATATATCTGCCTATAATGCACTGTTGCAAATTAGGAGAAAGAAAATGTTAAGGTTTATAAAAAAAATGAAATTTAACATAACTGATAAGAAAATTGGTCTCACAAGATATATACCTAATCGTTTTTTTATTAATTAATTAATGTACGTTATATTTAAATGCTTGCTCGAATCCAGCTCAACGAAATTTTTATTAATTTTTAGAAAATTTTTCAAATTGGTCATTTAATAAAATGTGGAAAAAAATGAAGAAATTTAAATAGCGATGTTATGAGTTTTTAACAGCACTGTGCTTACAAAGTCATCTTTTTTAATATAATATCCGTACAAAATTTTGAAAATTAATGAAATTTACAATTTATTGAATTGTTAATACTATTATATAACATTAGCATTTTTTGTTAGATTATCTTTTAGATAAAACATTGTCAACTCACCTGGTAATGAAAAGTCACTTGCTTCAGGATGCAACGAATGCACTTTCATCACACGCGAATTCACATTTTTTATTTTTAAACATAATTTTATCACTTTCATACTATATATATACATATTAAAAAATATTTTATATATATAATAAAATATTTATTATATTATATAATAAATTTCATACTATATAAATATATATATTAAAAAATATTGATTTATCTATTTCTTTTTAACGAATCCCACTTTTTTTTTCACCACCAGGTATCACGACAAAGGTGGGGGAGTCAGTTCACAAAAAGCTACGATGTAAATTAAGTTGACTTCTTTCGTTCCAACGATAAAGTGTTTTTTATAATATCTTTTTTTTAATGATACTCTAATTAATAACATTTTAATAATTACTAAAATGTGTTTCGTCTTATAACACCATGCAATACTCGTATGTACACGTACACACACATACACACACACATATATATATATCACTTTCCAGTAGCACAATGCACTTCAAACACCAACACTCGCGCACGTATAAATTTTTACCATTTGCATGGTAAAAAAATACGAAAACTTATACGCGAAATAAATTTGATGATAATTTTATTGTTACACGTCTCGGTGTTCGAATAAGACTGACAAGAATTACGTAATATTCTCGACGAGGTATACCGAACGTACACGGAACGTACACGAAGGTGAATGTGTCCTCAAATTCAACGGTAAGAGAGAGATTCATAATAAGATAAAAACAACATTGGAATACACGAGGATCCAACGTACGTATGTATAAACAAAACATTCGATATGATTTGAAAGATCGTTTGTTCGATTAGCGTAACCTCTGTTTACCTTCCTTCTCTCATTCTTCATTATTCTCTGCTACCTACCGGACGTGTTTAAACGTATTCTATTGTTTTAGGTATGTATATACGTTTTTTAACATTCATTTTTACATATCTATTGATTGATAATAAAAGTATAAGTGTATTGTTCGTATTTATTCTATTTTCGATTTTATACTTTTCGAAAGAAACTTTAATATAATTTTTGAAATGAATAGAAGCAGTCTTTGGATTTACAACAGTGCAATATATATTGAAACGAAATCGAGATGAATATATTATTCTTATATTTGGGATTAGATATATTAATTTTATAATTTAACAATTTGTTTTTTTTTTTTTTAGCTAATTCATAATTAGATTATTTATTATATATTTTTGCAAAGAAAACGTCTGGTTTGAACTATATTGAAACGAAATCGAGATGAATATATTATTCTTATATTTGGGATTAGATATATTAATTTTATAATTTAACAATTTGTTTTTTTTTTTTTAATTAATTCATAATTAGATTATTTATTATATATTTTTGCAAAGAAAACGTCTGGTTTGAACTATATTGAAACGAAATCGAGATGAATATATTATTCTTATATATTTGGGATTAGATATATTAATTATATAATTTAACTATTTGTCCTTTTTTTGTAGTTAATTCATAATTAGATTATTTATTATATATTTTTGCAAAGAAAACGTCTGGTTTGAACTATATTGAAACGAAATCGAGATGAATATATTATTCTTATATATTTGGGATTAGATATATTAATTTTATAATTTAACAATTTGGTTTTTTTTTTTTTTTTAATTAATTCATAATTAGATTATTTATTATACATTTTTGCAAAGAAAACGTCTGGTTTGTTTTTTTTTTTCACGTAAAATCTAATCATATCATGAATTAACCGAATTATACGATTTAAACCTTCCCTCCCCCTCCTCACTCTTAGACACGTGTAAAAATACTTATTTATGATATATGTACGTATGTTTTTCTTTTATGCTTTATCTATATCGTTCTTCGGGGAACGATTTACATTTTTCAACACCCTCTTCCAATTTCCTATGGATTATATTATACATACATATGTATCATATCCTAACGTTGCGAAGAATGAATACGGGAAATGAAAAATGAATTGGAAATTTCTTCTAACGATCGAATTTAACACATTCTTTTTATACGCGTGTGAATTGGTACATATATTATAAACATAAATATCTTACAAAAATGATAAATGATAGAAAATATTTTAGATAAAAGTTACTCTCCTAAGTATATGGAAAATATATACAATATTATTTATTGTATAAAATAATTTAAATGTTTGTAATAATAAAATAAATAAAATATAATAATAATAAAATAATTTAAATGTTTGCATCGAATGTTATATAAAATTATAGGTTTATATATATATATGTGTGTGCCCATAATTATGAAAGTGGTCTAATTGTAAGTCAAAATTAAAAAAAATTAAGTTTATTAGTTATTTTACACCACATTATTTGAAACTAAATGAATTCAATGTAATTTTCACGATATTGTCAAAAATGAATCTTTAGATAGTGTTTGTTATTTCAATATTATATAGAATTCATTAATGTTCAAATGTAACCCTTTAAATATCTCGAAACAAGAAATATTGACTTCGACCACTTTCTTAATTATGGGCACATATATGACTGGTTTTTTCTTCGGAATGTTTAAAAAATTTTCTTACGTAGTAATATATTTTGTGCGATAAGCGATAAGATTGATACATATATATATATATATATATATATATATATATATATATATATAATATAAAACGAGAAAATTAAACAAAAAAAGAAGAAGAAAGAAGAGTAAGTATAGAAAGGTGAGCTCTTTTGTATACTCGTGGGAATATTTCACACCACATTATTTGAAACTAAATGAATTCAATGTAATTTTCACGATATTGTCAAAAATGAATCTTTAGATTGTTATTTCAATATTATATAGAATTCATTTAATGTTCAAATGTACCCTTCAAATATCTCGAAACAGAAATATATGACTAGACCACTTTCATACATTATGGGCACATATATGACTGGTTTTTTCTTCGGAATGTTTAGAAAATTTTCTTACGTAGTAATAATTTGTACGATAAGCGATAAGATTGATACACATATATTAATATAAAAAACGAGAAAATTAAAAAAAAAAGAGAAAAAGAAGAGTAAAGTATAGAAAAGGTGAGCTCTTTTGTATACTCGTGGTAATATTTCACACCACATTATTTGAAACTAAATGAATTCAATGTAATTTTCACGATATTGTCAAAAATGAACCTTTAGATAGTGTTTGTTATTTCAATATTATATAGAATTCATTTAATGTTCAAATGTAACCCTTTAAATATCTCGAAACAAGAAATACATGACTTAGACCACTTTCATAATTATGGGCACATAATTGGTAATATATTTTCTTCGGAATGTTTAGAAAATTTTCGAAATTTTCTTACGTAGTAATATAATTTTGTACGATAAGCGATAAGATTGATACATATATATATATATATATATATATAAAAACGAGAAAATTAAAAAAAAAAGAAGAAAAAAGAAGAATAAAGTATAGAAAAGGTGAGCTCTTTTGTATACTCGTGGGAATTGGAAAATGGCTTGTAGGGAGAAGAAGAAGAAGAAGAAGGGCTAAAGATGAATACGAGGGTAGGCACGAGGGTAGGCAGATATATCGAATGACCATCGAAACCCTTTATGGTTGTATTATACCGGACGATACTCATCCTCGATACAATTTCGATCTTTCGGTTGCTTCCAATCGGTCTTTTATTATTCTCCCACCCCTCCTTCTTTCCTTCTTCTTCTTCTTTTTTTTTTTATCTTTTGCCAGGAGTACCACCAAGGAGAAAGATGAAAAAGAAGTTCAAAAGAGAGAAAGAGAGAGAGAGAGAGAGAGTAAGAGAAGACGTTTTTCCCCCTTGGGGAAAAAAGCGAATAGGAAATTTAGTCTTGCGAGAACGATTAAAGAGCTGTACTTTTGCGAATGAAATTCAAAAGTAACCTACTTTATCTTTCTATTTTTTTATTTTATTTTCTCGTTACTTTTTTTTTCTTTCTCTTTTTTTTTTTTTTTTTACAATGTTTCCTTTCCTACCTCAAAACCTTTTTCGACGTTCGATAAAAAACATAACCGACCTGTTGTTAAAACTCGTACAAATTTTTTCCCCTTTTACTTTACTTTACTTTTATATTCTATTCTTTTTTTTTGTAAACCCGTTAGTCCTTTGTATCTTCGAGTTTTATTTTACAATGTTAGATTTGAAAATAAATTCACGTCATTTGGAATAAATAATTTTGAAATATATAAAATTAACGCAATGTGAATTAATATTTTTCAAAGATACTATTAATTGTTCCACATTGATTCATATATATATATATTTATAAATAAGAATCAATTTTCTCGATTTTAAAAATCAATAAATCTCCAATGAAATATTCATAATCAAAGAATAAAAAAAAGAAAAAAAAAGAAAGGCATTAAAAATCGATATTATTTAATTCCATTCGCAAATGAAATTCGTTACAATATTGAAAATACACTTATCTTCGAAAATGTATTTATTCAAATCTTTTGTGAAAAGAAAAATGTAGCACCGAAAAAATAACGTGAAGTATCATAATTTAAAGAAAAAAAAAGAAAAAAAAAAACTATGCAATATAAAAGGTTCAATGAAATCCCTGTATTAATTTTCTTTTTTCTCTTTTCTTTATTCCTTTCCTCTCTTTCGCTCTCTTTCTCTCTCGATTCGAAGCAGAGATGAAAACGAAGTGCAGGATGAAGATAAATGCCGAGCAATCAAGTAGAAGCGAGTGCGACAGAAACGATTAACTCCTTAAAGGGCACGGTTAAACTTTTTCTCGAATTATATTGAAAGGTTACTCGGAGAAAAGAGAGAGAGAGAGAGAGGAAGAAGAAAAACGACGAGATACAAGTGACGATGATGGTAGTATATATTACTATGCTATCGTATCTTTTTCCTCGGAGTCTAAGAAAAATTGAGCAAGGAGAACTTTTTAATCGAAAGTATCGCCTGAAAGGGTTCGAATGGTAAGGAATGAAAAGGAAATTTGGTCCAATGGATACCAGATACTTTTATACATACATACACACATACATACATACATATATATATGTATATATATATATATATGTATTTTATCCTTTTCACACAACTTGCAGAAAATCCTTTTTACTTTTTCATCCATAAATCGAATATAAGGACGAATGCATTTACCCCTACCCTTCATATCTTTTACCTCGTGGCTGCTGCTAGCATAAAGTTAAATTCCAAGTAAAATTAATACCTGTTCCTTTTAGAAGAAGAAGAAAAAAAGAAAAGAAAGAAGAAAGCAAAAGGAAAAAAAAAAGAAAAGGATTATTGTTCTTAGGAGAAAAATTTCCTACTTCATTTCTCGATGCTTCTCTTTCCTTATTTCTTCTTCTTCTTCTTCTTCTTCTTTTGTCTCACACATTTATACTTTCTCTTACTTTCTTACTTTCTCTCTCTCTCTTTCTCTTTAGTTTGCAATCGTAATACGACGAGAGTGGTCTTTTCTTTTTTTCGCACGCGTAGTACAAAGATAGAAAAAAAAAAAGAAAATGAAAATATACCTAAAGTCAGATATGACTCGTTTCTAGAAACTCATAAATCTAGAATACTTCTATGGCGACGAAAGAAGTCACATTTTTAGCCTGACACACACCTACCACCCACCATCACCACCACCACCATCAACTTTTACTCTCTTTCTCCTCCTCCTGCCCCATTCCTAGGTTCAGTTATAGTTCCACCCCTATCCTATCTCTTTTTATCTATTCCTTTTCTTCTTCTTTTCTATATAACCATAGTACTAGTCCGTACTATCATCCTAACGCTATGATACTGTTTCCTCAACTAAAAGCATTTCTCCTTCTTTCGCTTGGTTACCACGGGAGGGTGATTTTTCACTCGTAAGCAGCTATATGCCTTGACATTGGTATAGTTCTTAGGAAAGTTCCAGATTCTGAATTATGCGATATATTATTTATTTTTTTTTCTCTTTCTTTTCGAATAGAATGACGTACGAAGAAACAAAACGAGAAAAATACAGATATTATTTTTATATTATTATATTATTATTATTAGAATTTAATTTATTATAGAATTTAGATAGATATATATATTTAATTTATTATAGAAATTATAGAATTATTATTAATATATTATTATTATTTATTATTAGAATTTAATTTATTCTTATAGAATTTATATAGATATGTATTTAATTTATTATAGACATTATAGAATTATTATTTAATGTTATTATTATTATTATTAGAATTTAATTTATATAGAATTCACATATATATCATATATTATATTTTAATTTATTATAGAAATTATAGAATTATTATTTAATATTATTATTATTATTATTATTAGAATTTAATTTATTATAGAATTTATATAGATATATATATATAATATTTAATTTATTATAGAAATTATAGAATTATTATTTAATATTATTATTATTATTAGAATTTAATTTATTATAGAATTTATATAGATATATATATTTAATTTATTATAGAAATTATAGAATTATTATTTAATATTATTATTATTATTATTAGAATTTAATTTATTATAGAATTTATATAGATATGTATTTAATTTATTATAGAAATTATAGAATTATTATTTAATGTTATTATTATTATTATTAGAATTTAATTTATTATAGATTCACATATATATATATATTTAATTTATTATAGAAATTATAGAATTATTATTTTATATTATTATTATTAGTTCGGGATAAAAATAATGTTCAAAATAATTTTTTATTCGTGACAACAACAAAAGAAATAGAAGATATTTAACATTCGATAATAAATCGAACGATTTAACGCGAATTTAATAAAGAAATTGAATACTTCGTGAATTTTAATACGAGTTTGTTAAAATAAAGAAAGAAAAAAAAAGGAAAAGTGACTAAAGAAGGAGGAACACGATGCTATTTCATTTCTAACATATCTTTAATTAAATCGAAATGCGTCGAGGAGAAATTTAGAAATTTGTTTTTCGAGAAAATACCCAACTTGGTTTCTATACACATATCTATCCTATCTATCTATTTAACTATCTATCTCTTTCTCTCTTTATAATCGTATAAACATTGTCATTAAAGTCTACTTACGAAACAAGGAAAATTAGCTCGTAAACAGGACACGATTCTTACGTACCAACGAGAAAATAGTGAAAAGAAAAAGACGAAAGAAAAATGAAATAATTAGAGAGAAGAAAGAGAGAAAGAGAGAGAGAGAGAGAGAAACATAGAAAAGAATGCATCTCTTGTAATAAAGAAAAAGAGATAGAGAAAGAAAACAGAAATTGAGAAGAAAAGAAAGAGAGAGAGAGAGAAGGGAAGAAAAAAGTGAGATAAAAAAATTGGATCAATGTTTAGGATGTTTTGAAAATATAATAAACAATAAATGTTCGTCTAGTTTTTTTCTTTCTTTCTTTCTTTCTTTCTTTCTTTTCCTTTCACTTTCATGCACGTTGCATTAAAAAGGGGTAAAATCGATTCTGGCTTCTTTTTGTGACGTCTGTGTCCCGTTGACTACAAACGACGTTGTAAAATAATGTCTTTACCGTCCAATGTCGTCGACACGATCGTAAAGCTCACTTTTATGGCCTCGTTTCTTCACGAGAAGAAGAACTGTTCTCTTCTCGAAGGAAGGAGGGAAGGAAAGTGAAGAAGAATGATCAAGATAGAGATAGAAAATGATATACAATAAGAGAGAGAGAGAGAGAGAGAGAATGTAAAATCGAGATACACGGGTTGACAGATATTTCATGTATCGTTCATTTAAAATATTAGATAAAAAATATAGAAATGAATAGTATTAAATAACAGGGGAATGAGTAACGAAGAAATTAACTTGATAAATATTTTCCTCTGTTTTTTTTTCCCTCTTTCTTTTTTTTTTTCTTTCTTTCTTTTTTTCTATGACTCTCATCTTTAATTTAATTATAATAAGTTAATTAAAAAATCAACTAGAGAGTGTGTAATTAATTTGCTATACGGTAATTTATTACATATATTTTTCTTCCTTTGAAAAAAAAAAAAAAAAAATTATTAAATATGTCTACTAATTTGTAATATTTAATATGAGAGTGTTGTTTCCTTTTGTAAAATGTAATGATCAATGTGAGCTTTATGTTTGCAATAATTAACTCGAAAGTATAAACGTTAAAATGATATCAAAAGAAATAAAAACGTCAAACGAACGATAAGTTGGAAGATAAAAAAATTAAAAAAAAAGGAAGATAAAAAAAAGTAAAAAGGGAGTAGTAAAAAAAGAATAAAAAAAAAAAAAAAAGGGAAATAACAAAGAATTATCGAAAAGTCACGAGTTATTACTCGGAGTTTTCCCTCAATCAAGCGTTAATACACACGTTTGATAATTATCGAGAACGGAAACGAACGGAAAGGGACGAACAACCGGAAGGGTCGAGAGATATCGATCGGAAGTCCTCGAAGATTGCGTTTCTTTCTCGATTTTTCGTATCTCGATCGAAGAGACTTCCGTTATCATAGTTGATCGCGTCGTCTTCGTGGAAAAATCCTAGAAAAATTGGTCGCCTTTATTCTTACTTACGTTCACGAAAGATAAAAGAAAACAATTCTTCCTTCTGCGTTATATTTTGGAATACGCGTGTGTAGGAGCATCAACACAACACAACACAAACAAACAAACAAACAAACAGACACACTCGCACACAGAAATAGACAAACAGATGCATACAAATATATAAATGTAGAATGTTGAGAAGAATCTATTCTCATATACAGACCAACGTGAACTATACACTCGTACAAATATTACGTACGAATAAATAATACAAAAAATATATATAAAATAACTCAACATTTTTACTTACATACATACACACACACACATATAGATGTTACATACACAT
Source organism: Polistes fuscatus (assembly GCF_010416935.1). Taxonomy (NCBI): domain Eukaryota; kingdom Metazoa; phylum Arthropoda; class Insecta; order Hymenoptera; family Vespidae; genus Polistes; species Polistes fuscatus. Next base: position 794,073 of record NW_025113173.1, on the reverse strand, counting down.
ACAAAAATACGTACGAATATAAATATAGAAAACGAAGTAGTAAACGTACACCGCATATTTGCATACACACAAAAGGAACCCCTTCCTTCTTCCCCCCCCCTTTCAACACGTACGAATCACACGTATACGCGTAAAAATCTCGAGTTAGTTTGTTGATGTCGCGTGTTCCATACCACACTTGGTAGTAGCACCAACAACACAGCAGCAACAGCCTCGGTCGAGTACCGTGCGACTCGCGAAATTGGATTGTTATTCTATTTTCGAAAGCAATTTGCAAGTGTTATCAAAAGTTTTCGGGATACGCCTCTGCCTATTCTCATCTTTGTCTTTCTCTTTATCTCTCTCACTCTCTCTGTATTCCCTATACTTTATACCTATCTCTCTTTTTCTTTCTTTTCCATATAAACGAAGGAACAAATTTAAATTTTTGCTCGAACTGACCCCCCCCACCCCCAACTGTATTAGAATTTGTTTACAAAATTGTATTTAAAAACCTTTCCCCGAAACCCTGCTGTTTATTTGTATTTTATTTACGTCATAATCCACGCATACACGCACACACACACACGTACATATATATATATATACAGAGAAAATATCGATACGAAAGACAGAGAGAGAGAGAGAGAGAGATAGAGAGAAATTGATTCCAGAGAACGTTTCTTCCTTTTTGCGGAAATTGTTCCATGATTAAAAACAATCGCTTATCCATCGGACTCGTAACGTGGTTGGTTGGTTGGTTGGTAACAGGTATATACACGATTTTAACATCTACTTCTGTGTTGGCCATTATTTGTATACGTATTTGAAAATGTATATCTGTGTATAGGATGAGATGCCTATGTATTCTCTACATATACATGTATAACTCTGAATACACATATCCATTGAAACTCAGCAAGCGTGGACGACGATGCTACTCTCGGTTGGTTATTTCCTGAAGTTTACGAAGTAATCTTGGATAGATCGTCGTATCGTCCCCCAATGGTCTCTCTCGTCAATGTTCACGTTTTTTTGTTGTTTTTTTTGTTTTAAATTGACTCTACAAACAACAGCAACGATGACAACGATGATCAACAACAATAACTGGTATCGTTAAATGTACCAAATGTAGAAAATAAATAAATACAAAATTATAGTTAGAAAGTAGTTGAGAATGAAATAAATATATATATATATATATTTTTTAGTTCTTTTTAAAATGATCAAATTCGAACAATATATAACAATGACTAGGAAGTATTATAGTGAAGAGATAGAATTAGGAATGGAACAATCTGACGTTAGATAATCCAGAATTTGGGGCTTATTAGTCGACAAACGTAATGGTGTCCGTTACCGGCAAGTTGAATCAAAGGAAGAGAAGGAAATGGGGATGGTAAAGGAAAATAGAATAAGGTGGGGGAGGGAGTGGGAGTAGGAGTGGGGGGGGTTGAATTCACCCTCGTACTTCTCAGCCCTCGGGCCGAGTTAATTCCATCTGTTAGAGAGGTAGTAAGGGAAACAGAGGGAAAGAGAGAAATAGGAAAAGCAATCGATTTTCTCCCGAAGCAACGTTTCTAACTGCACCAACACTATCGCCATCACCATCACCATCGCCATCGCCATCTCACCAATATATTTCCCAAAGATTTCCACAGTTTCGTTTAGATTCTAACCGTCTATCGTGTACCGAACACCACTTATCAATCGTGTTACAAAATTATTCGAGACAATACTGATCCAATGAAACGAAGATGTTTCAATCTCTCCTTCTCCTATTTTATTTTATTTTATTTTATTTTATTTTATTTCATTTCCTTTTTTATCTTCTTCTTCTTCTACTTCTTTTTATACAATTACACGGATAATTTAATTTCTTTGCGATCGTTCGATTTTGTTTTGTTTTATTTCTTTAGTTTCTTGTTTTTTTTTTTTTTTTTTTTGAAATTTGTCAAAATACTCGGGACGCAATTGGAAGTTTTTTTCGATTGAACAGAAGAAAAAATAAGTGAGAGGGAAAGAGGGAATGAAACATGGAATCGATTGCAACGGTACCTTTCTTTTTTTTTTTTTTAGTTTTTTGTTTCTATTATTATTATTATTATTATTATTATTATTATTATTTATTGCAGTTGGTGACGGTCAAAGAACGACGCGACGCGAAACGAGAACGTGGTAGCATTCGTTAAAAGAATTTTTCGTGGGGGAAAACAATGTGATCGACGGTGATCGATGAGAGTCAAAACCGTGAGTGAATGAGACGATGGGGGGAGGAGGAAAAAAGAGAAAAAAAAAATTAAAAAAATTAGAAAGAGAAAGACGACGACGACGACGACGACGACATCAACGTCATTATTGTGTCGGTAAAACGCGAATGTTTTCACAAAGAGGAAAACTCCTTCTCTCTTTCGTAAACGGGGAGAAAAAAAAAATGTCAACCTCGAACGTTTCTTGTTAATTAAAGCGTGCATTCGGAGCGAGACAATTAACGTACAATAAGGATGTAAGAGTGAGAGGGTGGGGGGGGGGAGGGAGCGAGAGATGGACAGAAAAAACACTCTTCTTTGATAAAAGTAGAATAAACAAAAAAGAAAATAAAATTTGTTTTTTTTATTTGCCAAAGACACGTCGTACGAAAATGAAAATCTATTATTGTATGTATACATTGTTTTTTTTGTTTTTATATATAAATCTTTTAGATTAATTTCAAATTATTTATATAAATCTTGAACAAATCAAACAATCTCTTTAAACTAATTATTAATATAAATGTTTTTAGATTAATTTCAACAATCCTATCAAATATTATGCAATCGTAATTGACATCTCAAAATGAATATTAAATATAAATGTGAAATAATAAATGTGTATACGTATTTATAATAAATATGAAATTTCACGCTTTTAAATCATATGACAAAGAATAAGATTAACAATAACTGGAAAAAGAAAAAAAAAAAGAAAAAAAAAAAAGCAAGAAAATGTAGGAGAAGATATCGAAAAAGCGATTAAAGTTCTTTTTTCCCAAACGAAACTCTCGGTAACTAAAAGTTACAACACCTACCCTACTCGTTCTAAAAAAAAAAAAAAAAGAAAAAAAAAAACTGATAAACCCCCATTTGTTAAAAAGTGACACACGTATCTCTCCCTCGTCCCAGTTACACTTTCTCTCTCTCTCTCTCTCTCTCCTTCTCTTTCTTTTTCTCGTCGTGTTCACCCTCCGCATAAAAGATCGAACGTATGAATAATGAAAGAGAGTATCGATAAGTGTGTACGCACGAGGGCAATGCTATATCGAGTTTAACATTTTTTCATAGCTTCTTTCCTTCCACTTTTCTCTCTCTCTCTCACACAGACACTTTCATGAAAATAAAAATAAAAAAAAAAAAAATGAAGAAAGAAGGAAAGAAAGAAAACTTCAAACGCAAGTCACGTGTGTCGTAAGAGAATGTCACGGTGGTAAAGGGAAGAATCTTATTAAAATTGTAAATCTATGGGGATAAATATATAGGGAAGCTTTTTCGAATATATTCTGGAAGGGTGGAGGGAGGAGGTGTAGTAGTATTATAACTATGGGGAACTACGAATTAAGGGGGGGAACAAAAAAAATGTTTTTCCTCAAACGAAGATTTTTACTCGCTAAACTTTCTTCCTCTTTTATCTTTTATCTATCTCTTTTCTACCCTAATCCATCCCCCTTCTCTCTCCCAACACACGCATACTTCACGTAACACACGTATATACGAATACACGCGTATAGATAAATACGGATATACGTATTGTACATCGTTACGTACGAGCACCGAGTGGCGCGTAAATCAAATTTGAAAATCCCATGGCGTGTCTAGCGCCAACACCGATGTCGATGGTCGTCTACTATGCAAATACACACACAGATACACAAGTGAAAGAGAGAGAGAGAGAGAGAGAAATTCAGCGATATAAATACGCGGGATAAAAAACACGAAGAATAGTGGGACAGTAATGGCTCCTCCTCCTCCTCCTCCTCTTCCTCCTCCTACTCTCTCTTTCTCTCTTTTTCCTCTCACTCTCACTCCTGCAACTTTTCTTCCTCTCAGGGGTGCCATTTTTAACGGCACCGAGTTGTCCACCTTTCTACTCCAAATTGAATCAATGACGTGACACGGCCTGGAAAACTCCGAACCGAAGGCGATTGGATTTTAATTTGATTCTCTCTCTCTCTCTTTCTTTCTTTCTCTATATATGTGTGTGTGTTAGTGCGTTTCTCTTTCTCAGACTTTATCTTTCTTTACCGATTGGTACAGTCGTTAATAAATCTTCGATACCTGATTAAAATCTTTTTACTAGATACTTATATCAATTAGCACAAATTACGCGAAGATTCTTTTCTTTTTTTTTTTCTTTTAATTATTTCATTTCTTTATTTAATTTTCAATATATATATGTAAACTTTGTACGCATGTGCCGGTGCATTGAGTGATTGGCTGTTTGAATGTGGCGCCATACATTGGGGGAACAAAGGCTAGCAGGAGTGACGGTTGGTGTTTGAAAATCTTGTAGGAGTGAGAGTCTTGAAATCTGGCAAGAGCGTTTTAGAAGTTTAGTAGAAAAGTCTTGTAAATTAAATTTAATTAAAAACGCATTAAGATTGGAATCAATTAATAGAGAAACGGGAGCACGAACTTTTAATTGTTGATTCTCTTATTTTAGGTTAGTTGATCACGTGTAAATATTGTAAAGTTATTAACCTATTATGTTTTAATAAATATCTCTTATTTTAGACGAATCTAATTGTAGTTCTTACTCTCAACAAAATTAAGGATAAAAACAATATTATATATATATATATATAAAGAGATCTCTTCGTAGTATATTACGTATAAAAATAGTTTTCAAAGTACTAGCATATTATTACGAATGAATCTAATTGATAATTGTATCCAACCTTAACAACTCATGATGATATTCAATTTTATTGTTCATTTCTTTTTAATTTTTCTATATCGCATAACAATTTCTCATAGTTCACAGTGAATAATTTTTCTTTCCAAATGTATTACTTCGCGAACGGGGGAATCAAACGAAATAATTATTTTCAATCGCCAAATAATTCAATACATTCGTAAATAGTGTTTTAATATTTCTCGAAGAGAAAAAAACCTTTTCATATAACTATGATAATATTATAATGATTAAATATGTAACGAATACAATTTTCTTATCAATAAAAACAAAACTACATGAGCAGTAACGTAAGTAAAATGTTTAGAAACAATTCCATGCATATTTGACATATAATATTTTTCAACATGTAACCGGAGACCCCCTTCCCTCCCACTACCACCCACTCGATACGAGCAAAAATGGGGGATCCATTTCATGGGTACGTGGATAACGTCAACAATATGTTAAAATATCGTTAATAAATAATCTATCGTCAGCGGATTCGATCGGTTATGAAATTTTTATGATATTTTTCCATAACGTTCGACATTTCGTTTCGTTTCGTTTCTCTATCTCTCATTTTCTCTCTCTCTCTCTCTCTCGAAATCAACGCATACGTCAGTTCTCCTGTGATTACGTAACGTTGAAAGCTCGCGCACTCGAATAAATATTTGAGACGATATATTCGATGAGAGAAATGGTACCACCACCATCACCACCACCACCATCATCCCCCTACCCCTCCCATACCCCACCCGAACCCCTTCTCCTCCTGCCGCTCGAAGCGTCGCTTTTGATTATGGATTAGGGCACTTTGAAAATTAACGGCTGCCGTATGTGTGTGTATGTGTGGTATGTGTGTGTGTACCGCGTAATCCTTCCGCCTCGATAACTACAATACGATATATACTTGAAATTGTTCCTATTAGAGAGGAAACGTTAGCGATAGTGCAAACAGGAAAAACGTACTCTGGGAAAAGTCCATCCAATTTGTAACTGGACGGCCATTATACCATTCGATTCCCCCACCCTTTTTACTGATATTCATTCTCCTATCCCCACCATCACCACCAAACACTCACTCTTTTTTCATCCCCAGCCCATTACTCTTTCTGTTTTTCTTACTCATATTTTTACGTTATTTTACGCGATTAATTATTTTCGATGATTCGTTTTTCTTGTTTTTTCTTTCTTTTTGAAGAAGAAGATTAAAGAAGTGCCACCCTCTATTAAACAATCCGCCTCCCCCCATTTGTCTTATATTTATTTTAATTATTTTACCAAATTCGAATGCGATTTTTTTTATATCGTCGTTATTACGATTTTATTTATATATATACATGTGTGTGTGTGTGGATTCGTTTAAAATTGAATTATTACGAAATGGAATATAATTTAGCAAATATTTTTGTTAATTTTTTCGATATCAGGTAACATTTTGTCGCATTTGAGTTGTTGAGCGATAAATGATACCGAGATTTTATAGGATAAAAGAAATATTAGTGTTATCCGTTTAGATATAAAATAATCAAAGTTTTCAATAAACAATGTTCCACAACGACGGTGTGTTTATTTAGTTGTAAAATATTGACCAACTTTGTCAGCAAAGCAGTACTAAACAATCGAAAATTTATTTTTATTCATATATGTACAGGATAGCAAATATTTTCAGATGTAAAATAAAAAAAGAAAAAGAGAAAGAAAGAAAAAAAAAACCAGATATACTAACTAAAGCGTTATTTATTTAGATAGAAAATATTTAAAATTTTTGCAACAGGGCAATTCGACGAATTAAAAATTTATATTTATTTTCAGATACACATACACACATACATACACACACACACGTTACAAAATATCTATAAATATTTTCAAATAAAAACAAGACAAAAAATAAAATTACTATATACCATCTGTTAAATCGAAAACAAATATTATTTAAAAATTATCAAAAATTACTTATTATATATATAAATTGATATATTTTAATAAATAAAGATAATTAATATATAATAATATAATATAATTATTATTTATCCTTATATAGGAAAAAGCGTGTAAACAAAATTTCAGCCCAATCGATACGAAAAAAATCATTGTTTCCTTTAAATGAATTTCTAAGCGACATTATTAAAAGAGGGGTAGGAAAGGGGTGTGTGTGATCCATCCATCGAATAGCTTAGAAAAGCGCTGCCATATAAACCGATAATCGTCGTTTCACATTTGTCTCCATTACAGGTGACACCTTGTTCGAGAAAGTTAAAGCCTTCGATAATTTGTATCGCAATTATGTCGCGGCCATGTTCGGACAAGCATAAATGGCTAGTTGTTTAGAGAAACCGAGAACTCCTACAGGAGTCACCGAGTTGCGCACTTTGACGTACCGAAAATACCCATATAGGAAAACACATACACGTACATATACATACATGCATATGTACACAGATGGTATGAACATATACCACACACACATTTACACAAACATTGTACAGAAAGTTTCGAGAATAGGTTTGCGCCATAATTTAGCACTTTCTCTTAAAATCGAGCTCGGTCATTACGACGTATACCTACTAACCACCTATCCACTCCCCCCTCCCTCTTTTCCACCCCCGTTACACCTTCTCATCACCTAACGACATCCTTTTCTTTTCCCCATTTTTTTTTCTCGTCGTATTCTTCTTATATTAAATCGAGGAATCGATACGAAATAAATGAGACACACCGATGATCGTTTTTTTCTCGACAATTTATAACAACAGGGGGATCCATTAAAATGTAAAATGGTAATGTAAAACAATACATTGGGAATGTGAAACAGAAAGGAAGAAAAAATAAAATAAAAAATAACTTGAGACATCGTGAAAATTTCACTATGTCGTATTTTTTCTAATGGTTGGCAAATTTTTTCTTCCTTTTTCATTATTTTTATCACATTGTTATTATTATTATTATTATTATCATAGTGAAGAAATAAATTTGAGATGGATGTGATATATACTAGACTATCCATTCGTCCTTTTTCTTTCTTGTTATTCTTGATCGCGAGAGATCTTGTAAAATATTCATTTGTCCAGTCGATTGAATATTCCCTTCGAACGAAGAATATTTGAAAGTAGTGTAAAAAAAAAAAAAAATAAAAAATGAAAAGAAAAAGTAGAAGAAGAAGAAGAAGATAAAAGTTGCAACAACTTTTAGTATAAGAAACGCATTAATATTTTACGTGAAATTCTTTTGCTAAAAGTAAAGAAAGAAAAAAAAAGAAGCAACAAAAAAATACAAAAATGAAGTAAAACTTAAATAATAATGAAATCAATAAATAACATCAGTATATATATAGATATAATAAATATTAATACAAAATCTACGCGTAAAATAATTTGCCCTCGCGAAACACAAAAAAAAAAAAAAAGAAAAAAATTAATAAATCACGTTGTAAGATTGTTCAAAATTACGATTAACAAAACGACTAATAATAATATTAAATATCGTAAATTGTGAAATATAAAAATTGTCTAAAACGCAAAGGGGGAGACAGGGGGGGGAATAACGTTCGTCGACAGATTTTCATAGGCTCGAAGTAAAAGCCGGATTAAAGAAAGAAAAAGGAAAAAAAAACACACACAAAATGAAAAGAGAGATAGAAACAAGATTTTTCCTAGTGCAAAAAAAAAACGAATCCTATCCAGTACCAATTCGGTATCCCTAGAACGGCTAGTTCTATCTTTACCTATCTCATCTCCCCCTCCCCCCTCCCCCTGACCCTCTCTCTTCCTCTCTCACTCTTTTTAGATTTAATCCGAAGAGGTCCGTTCAGGCTGACGTGGATTTAATCAGGGATGTACACCCATCGAAGGTCGATCCTTACGAGGAGCCAAGGATCTATTCTCGTTCATCCTTCTCGTAAATCGAGCTTATCCACTAGGCTACTTTGATAGCTGATACCCATAAAAAGGAGGAACGCCTTCTTTTTCTTCTTCCCTTCATCATCTCTCGCTAACTTTTCTTTCTTTTCCTTTCACTTTCTCTCTCTCTCTCTCTCTCTCTCTCTCACACACACTCTTTCCTTATTTTGTATCCTACAATTACAACAACCTTCCCTTATTTCACTATTTTCCGTTTCACTTTTTTTTACTCATAAACTTCTTAACTTCACTTCCTCCGATTTTTCATTATTACGTTAATCTAACTATTTTTTTCTAATTTTTATTATATAATATTATCCGCAATCCGTTCTATTTTTTGTTTAATTTCTTGTTTTTCTATTTGATCCTTAAATTTGTTTCCTTCTAACATTTCATTCTTCTTTCATTTATTCTCATTCGCTTTGAATTTTTCACTTTCTCTCTCTCTCTCTCACACACACTCTTTCCTTATTTTTTATCCTACAATTACAACAACCTTCCCTTATTTCACTATTTTCCGTTTCACATTTTTTTACTCATAAACTTCTTAACTTCACTTCCTCCGATTTTTCATTATTACGTTAATCTAACTATTTTTTTTCTAATTTTTATTATATAATATTGTATCCACAATCCGTTCTGTTTTTTTGTTTAATTTCTTGTTTTTCTATTTGATCCTTAAATTTGCTTCCTTCTATCATCTCATTCATTCTTTCATTTATTCTCATTCGTTTTGAATTTTTCACTTTCTCTCTCTCTCACACTCTTTCCTTATTTTTTATCCTACAATTACAACAACCTTCCCTTATTTCACTATTTTCCGTTTCATTTTTTTTTTACTCATAAACTTCTTAACTTCACTTCCTAAGATTTTTCATTATTACGTTAATAAATATTTTTTTTCTAATTTTTATTATATAATATTGTAGGATTCGTGAAAAAATTGGACTGACCAGGACTCGAACCCGGATCTTCCACTTTCCGGGCGACTGCTCTTTAACCACCAATTGAGCTATCCAGGGCCCACCGTCCAATCTCCTCACGAACGCCTACTTAAGTGTTTGGCCTGGAGGTGCTCGCATCCCACAATATTGTATCCACAATCCGTTCTATTTTTTTGTTTAATTTCTTGTTTTTCTATTTGATCCTTAAATTTGCTTCCTTCTATCATTTCATTCATTCTTTCATTTATTCTCATTCACTTTGAATTTTTTCACTTTCTCTCTCTCTCTCTCTCACACTCTTTCCTCCTTTTTTATCCTACAATTACAACAACCTTCCCTTATTTCACTATTTTCCGTTTCACTTTTTTTTACTCATAAACTTCTTAACTTCACTTCCTAAGATTTTTCATTATTACGTTAATCTAACTATTTTTTTTCTAATTTTTATTATATAATATTGTATCCACAATCCGTTCTATTTTTTTGTTTAATTTCTTGTTTTTTTTATTTCATCCTTAAATTTGCTTCCTTCTATCATCTCATTTTTTCTTTCATTTATTTATTCTCATTCGCTTTGAATTTTTTCGTTTTTTTTCTCTCTCTCTCTCTCTCTTTCTCTCGTTTCTTTTTCCTTTCAATTAATTCGTATTCTAGTAATAGTCAAGACTCCGATGAATGCATCGGTACTTTCTATTACCCTCTACTTATGTGTGTATACACGATGTACCCTCGGTACAACATTCAATAACGAGAGTTCATTTCGCTGTTCGACTTTTCGCGAACACGGAGATTAGACGATTTTCCAGGCAATTCTGAGAATACTACTACTACTCTTCTTTCCTCTCCTCTCTGCTCCTCTCTTCTCCTCTTCTCTTCTCTCCTTTTCCTATTTCCTACGGTTTACGCTTACCAGATGAACTAGGAAAAGTTAGCTTCGCGAATATCGGTAATGAATCATCGAATATCAAACTTAACTTTACTATTGTGAGAGACTATGAACGATAAGAATTTGTGAGAGAACAAAATTCGCGTAATCTCGAATACGTATGTATATTTATCTATGAAATATATATTTAATATATCTACAAATAACGTGTTAGTGTTATTTTGTTAGAAAATTCGTTAATTGGAACGAATAATTATGATATTAAATTGAAATTTGATGATTCGTAGATTAGATCTGATGAAACAGAACATTGATTTTCGAATTACAGGATGAGATGATTTATTTTCGAAGTAAAAGCAAACTTTAACTCATCGATAGAAGAGTACTTTTAATTGAAGTGTTTTATAAAGATGATATAATATCCTTATTGCTAATATGATTGTTTTTCTTTGATTGATTTTAACTAATCTCGGTTAATAATTAAAGTTTTTTTCTTTTATTTTTTTTCTATTTTTTCATAATTATTGATACGATAAAATTAAAAAAAGAAGTAAAAAAATATCAATACGCGATGAAACATTACATTATTTTATATTCATATTAACAAACATATAGTCGAATGCTGGCAACTTTTATCAAACGCATATATGCGTCAATAGCGTTCAAAGGATTAAAAATAAATCAAATTTCAAACTCGTACTTTAATTACTCTACTCTTACGAATTCATACGTAATCTCGTTATTTCGTCAAAAAAAAAAAAAAATAAATTAATAAATAAAAAAAAAAGTATTAATTTAAGTGTAGGATAAAATTCACTTTATATGGATTTCCAAAAACGTTTTATAATTATTTCGAGTGAAACAACTTACAAGGGGACCTTACACTGAGATACCCACGGATTTTAACGAGCTTTGGTATATTAGTAGTATACTTTTATGGTGTTATCGTGTTAAAGGTTTTTTTTCAAAATGCCCAGCCAATTTTGAGAAAAAAGGTTTTAAAGTTTTGATTTATGTTGTATATATGTTTATATTATCTTAATTTCAACAGTCTATCAAGTAGAGCGATAACGTAAGTAGTAGCGTTCTCGATTTTCTTGCCACTATAGTTAGTGTTCGGTCCTTCATGGGGGAATTTTTTTTTTTTAATTTTTTTCTATGTTTTCAGATTTGTTTTTCGTATTTCTTAATTTTTAAATATATACAGGAAAGAGAAAATTATTTATTAGAAAAAAAATTTAGAAATAATAAATTTGTTAACATCTTGCGCAGATAATAAAGGAAAATTTAATTCTTGAATTACAGTTAACATTTTAACATTTCTCTTTCCCTGTATATATTTAAAAATTAAGAAATATGAAAAAAAAAATTTGAAAACAGATAGAAAAAAATTATTAAAAAAAAAAATTCCCCCATGAAGGATCGAACACTAACTAATTGCAGGAGAAGCGAGAACGCTACTAAATACGCTAGCGCGACACTTGATAGACGGTCAATTAAGATAATATAAATACGTATTCAACAAAAATCAAAATTTTAAAACCTTATTTCTCAAAAATGGCTGCGCATTTTGAAAAAACCCTTTACCACGATAACACCCTCAAAGTATACTACTAATATACCAAAGCTCGTTAAGATCTGTGGGGGTTCCAGTGTAAGGTCCCCTTGTTAGAGTGGTGTTTTTCTTTTTCTTTTTTTCAATGATTTAACCGAATCAACCGAATATAATTTAATACTGACATCTACCATATATTACAAATATACGTCGATCAGTAATTAGGCATATAGGAGAATATGTAATTGGCGAACGATGAAATTATATATTCATCGATGACTCGGTCTACTGCTTCGTTATATTCATGAGAACCTGGAAACCCTAGGTAGCCTATTAAATAATAGATTTCACTGTTCCATATCGTATATTTCCGAAAACTGTGTGTGTATCAGAGATAGATATGCAGAGATAGTCATCGAAATTTCAAAGACAAAGATGCAAGTTTAAGTTATAAGTTTTTATATTCGTATAATTTTATTTTAACAAATATTGAATTGTGTTTATTTCTGTACAATTTTAATCTCGCCATAAGTCAAACCTTTTTTTTTTTCCTTTCAGGACTATAAAAAAAGAATATGTAGGTAAAGTTACATCAACAAATATCAATCTACGAATAAAGTTTAAGAATAAATTCAGCTCTATTTCAAGTAATTTGTTTCTTTTCTATATAACGAATTACATATCGCAACTTTGAAGTAACAACTGTATAAAACAACGTGCGTTGATATAAAAGTTTAAATATAAAATTTCATAAAACAGTTTGCTTTTGACATTAAACACGGACGACGAAGTAGTAACCGTTTGCATTTGAAGTATTCTATTTTTGGAATATCAAACAATATTCTTTTTCTTCTAATTGCGAATTTTCCATCATTTAATAATAATTTATCATAAAATTTATCGTCGTTGTTAATAATATTTATTAATTATGAAAATTATACTTGAGAGAGAGAGAGAGAGAGATACGAGTATATTATAAATGATAGATATACCATAAACTTTCGCGTAATAGAATTTTTTTCCATTAAAATGGGTTTAATAAATCTTTCATTTACATATATAATTAATAACATTAAATGTAATCTTTTAAAATAAATTAATTTGAGTAGAGTAAAGGACGAGTGAATTAAGTAGAAAAAAAGGGAAAACTTTATACAGAAATATTGCTTCCAAAAAAAAAAAAAAAAAAAAAGAATAAAACCATTTCATATTTGAAGGATTTTAATATTGTTTAAAAGAAGATTATACTTAAATGCGTGTAATAATAAAAATGATAAAACCGTAAATTTCGTGTTATAATATATTTGTTTTCTTTTTTATATATCTATATATACAAAGAAATCCAAAACTAGGTTGTGCGTCAGGGTTGAATAATCATTTATATATGTGCATACACAATGAATATGCGCTTTAACTGGTACACTCTTTGTGAAATAAATTAATTTAAGTAAAGAACGAATTAATTAAGTAGAAAAAGGAAAAACTTGTTACTACCGGGATGTTGCTTAAGGAGTAGAAGAACTGCGAGAAGAGGGAAGAAGTGGAAAAAGAAAAGAAAAAAAAAAGAAGAGAAAAGGCTAAGAGAAGAATAAGAATAAAACTACCTTTTTTTTATTATTATTTTTTTTTTTTTTCAGTGAGAGGCATCCTTCTCCTTAACGATGCTACGTACTCAGAAATATCGCAGCTGCCGGCGATTTTCTACGGAAAAGAAAATTATTTTCGTGCAACCTAAGAGAAGGAGGAGGAGGAGAGGAGGAGGAGGAAGAAGAGAAGAAGAAGAAGAGTAAAGTGCACAAGAGGTAGTATAACCACCATATTCTCTTTCTATTCTCCCGTTTTACCACCCACCCCAGCTCCCCCACTTTCCCCTCTTGCTTATCATCTCGACAGGTGTGTGGTCGCGGATAAATTTCGGTGTGACAGTAAGATGGATGAAGGACAGGAAAATAAGAAGAAAAAGAAGAAGAAGAAGAAGAAGAAGAAGACGAGTATGGTACGTAAAGCGTGTAAGAGAAAGAGAGAAAGAAAGAGAAAGAGAGAAAGAAAGAGAGAGAGAGAGAGAGAGAGAAGGAGATAGAACGGTGAACAATTTAAATTTTCTTTTCTTTTTTATTTTTTATATCTTTTTTTTATCTTCACGAGCGAAGCTTTTCGCAGCCCCCGCCGTCTCGTCCCCCCTGACCCCCCCTTCCTCTCCCCTGGGCGCAATTACTTCAACGATGTCGTCGTCTGTGGCCAGAAGAAAAAATGTGAGCTTGTTGAAAACACTATACAAGAGAGAAGAAGAGAGAAGAGGTGAGGAGAGGGGAGGAGAAAAGAAGAAGATGAGGAAGGTGAGGGAGGGGGAAGTATAAACCTGACGAGAGTAATTGCATCGAGGACAATTATCTCGCTCTAAGATTCGACATAGTTCTTCTGTATTTCGAATAGAACTTATAAAGACAATAAGAACAAAAATATAAAAGTAGGGGCTGGGGGGGAGGGGGAATAAAGGAAATGAAGAGAAAAAAAAAAAGGAAAAGGAACCTTATCTCAAAGGAGAGAAAAAATACATTAAGTATTATTATTTCGTTTTGTTACGAAAATGGTTTCTTCTTCTTCTTCTTCTTCTTCCTTATTCTTATTCGAAAGATCTTGAAAAACGAATGAGAGAACACGACGATAAAAATTGTACAACATTTAATGGTAGGAGATAAAAAAAAAAAAAAAAAAGAAAAGGAATTATAAAACCGAGAGAGAGAGAGAGGGGGGGAAGAATATAAGATAAAAAAGAGACGAATCGGAAAAAACTTTTCTTTCAAACTCGTATAATAAATGAAGCCGATGACGCTTCTTCTTCGCGAGTTTATACCTTCCGGAAAGAATTTACGCTTTGAAAAAAGGGAAAAGGGAGGAAGAAGAAGAAGAAGAAGAAGAAGAGAGGATTCAGAAGAGAGCACCGTACCGCGACTCCACGGTAATTTAAGTCGACCCCTTATCGAAGTTTCTCGTGGCCTTTTTGATGGCGTAACAGCAGCACCAACACCAGCACCAACACTAGCACCAGTAGCAGCACCAGTAGCAGTAGCAGTAGCAGTAGCAGTAGCAGTAGCAGTTTCCCCCCCTTCCCCCATATCCCTTCTTCCGTCAACACCTCACACCCTACACACCACCATAATCCAACGTTTCGTTTCAAGCTTCGAAACCCATTAAGGTAGCAGTTGCAGTACCGCGAAAAGCGCGTTGTATATCCGTGAGAACAAAACGTGCTAAGTAAGAAGAAGGGTAAGGGAAAGGGAAAGGGAAAGAAAGAACGAACGAACGATGCTCTAACCGAGTGACGAGAAAGAAAAGAAAAGAAAAGGAAAGAAAAAGAACGTTCATAGACGTGAAATCCGTGGCCAGGGTGATTAATGTGAATGGATGGTTGAAGGGAAGAGAACGAAGGGTAGAAATAATAAAAAAGAAAAAAAAAAAAAAGAAAAAAAAAAGAACAGAAACGGCAAATCTGGAACGAAACCTTCGCCATTAATTTTCAAACCTTTACTATACCTCGAACCAACCCCCTTCTCCCCTATCCCCAAACCGTTCATGCCACCGTCATCACCTTCTCTTCTCTTCCCCTCCCTCGCAATGGCCGAAACTGAAACGCGAATGCGTTTTTCCTTTTCAAAGCCAACGAAATATGAGCAAAAGATTAGGGAAAGGGAACGGGAATGGAGAAAAAACGAAGAGCAACGTGAAAATTCGCATCGATCGTGCACAACTGGTAGGAGGAGGTAGGTGTAAGAGGAAGGAACGTATGACGTTTGAGAATTGGCATGATTGGGGGGTGAGGGTGGGAGGTGGTTGTTGTTATTTTTTTTCCACCCTAATATAAATCGAGATTCCTTTGAACTTGAGGAAATAGTTTTCAATTGACTTTTTAAAATAAGTTTGCGCATACGTGAAAAAAAAAAAAAAGAAAAATCAATCAAAATGTAAATAAGAAAAAACAGATATTCTAAAATTCAACGTACCAAAATTATAATATTATCAATTGACAAAAACTGGTATTAACAACAACAATAATAATAATTATAATCATCATAATTATGTAAAATTGTAATCGATCGATTGATCGTTCGATAAATCTCGCGAATGTTTCGTTTCGTTTCATTTCGTTTCACTTGCTATACTCGCATGCTTGCTTGCTTGCTTGCTTGGTTGGTTGGTTGGTTGGTTGGTTGCTTACTTGGTTGCTTGCATGCATGCTTTTGCTTGGTTAGGACGGCACGCGTTACATAATTAACGATGAATTTTCATAACATGAATATGAAGCACGGTTAATGAGCGCATTAATATTTGCCGGGCAACATGTTTTGCGTTCTATACTCTACATACGTCAGAGCGAACCGAACCGTGCAGAAATCCGATTTTGCATACACACGCACGTACTTTCGAACGAGCTCCTGCTATTCTCCTCCTCCTCCTCCTCCTCCTCACCCCTTTCCACCCTCTTACTATTCTTTTCGGTGCTAAACGACGCGAATCAAATTCCGATATCTGATAAGAATTATACTCTTTCGAAATTTAATCAATTGTATCTCACCCCTTCACCACCTTCTTCTCCCCTCCTATAGTTCTCTACCACTTTGTATTCTTTTTGTTTTTTTTGCTTTCTTTTTTCAAATACACGAAATTTCGTAAAGAGTCAAAAGTAATTAATACTCTCTCTCTCTCTCTCTCACGTTGTTTCATTTTACTTCCTTTTAATTTGTTCCTTCGTATGAGGAAACAAGTTGAATAATATTTGCTTTATATATATTTTTGCGTTCTTTTTTATGAATCAAATTTATTAACGAAATTCTGTAAAATGTTTCTCTCTCTTTCTCTATTTCTCTTTGTACTTGTCTTTTATTTTCGTGTTAAATGAAAATGTTCTTTCTCCATTTCGTCCACTTAATTACGAACGCGCTTCGAGTAATTCGCCGAGGAATCATATTTTCGTCGAATATTCTAATATTAATATATTTTTTGTTCCCCGTTGCGTGACTGAAAAGATCCGATAAACACGTCAGTATCTTTCTCTCTCTCTCTCTTTCCCTTCTCATTTTCTATTTCTATTTCTATTTTACGAGTGCCTTTTTACAAACGTGTATATAATTTTCATCCGTAATTTGCTCGTAATCGAACGAATTCTTTTCAAACTTCCGCGTATTTTTTCTTCTTCTTTTATTTTTTCTATTTTTTTATCGAGATAAAAAAGATTATCGCTAAATATTATCCATAAAAATATTTTTCTTCGTATACAAAAAATCGGATAAATTCTTAGTTCCCCTTTTTAAATGATACGAAAAATAAAATCAAATGAAATAAAATAAAATATAAGATTCGCGAAAAGATTCGACAAGTACATCCATCAATATATATTTCTCTCTATCTTTCTGTTTCTAATTTACGAATCCCCTTGAAAAATCGTACATAGAAATTTTTAATCTGAAATACTCGAGTTTTAAACGAAATCTTTTTCAAAATTCCATATCCTTTTTCCCTACGAAGAAAGAAAGAAAAAAAAACCAATAACAAACATAAGTATACTATATGAAATTTCGTAGTAATAACGATCCCTTAAATGTACGAAAAGATTTATCTAACGAGATTCAAAGCTAAAGGAAAAAGAAAATTATTAGCGAAAGATTTCGAGAAAAAAAAAAAAAAAAAAAAGATTCAATCATATTCAGCAAAATGATGTACCACATACGATTTAAAAAGTAAAAAAAAAGAAAAAAAAAGAAACAACCGTTTAAGTATTTCTATTTTTATAAAATAAGGTATGTTGTAGATATTTACTTGAAAAACTGCTCGAGAAAAGGATCGTTAAACGAATAAAAATATTCTTAATACGGGGAGATTCGAAGAAGCATCTTCGTTAAATCTTCCCTTGTAGGGAAAAAGAAACCCCCACGTAATTCAAATGAACCAAAAAACTGATGCTGCATATATTTCCCAACCCCTTCACCCACTTTCTCTCCCTCTCTCTCTCTCTCTCTCTCTCTCTCACAGAGTATTCCCTTTCCGTTAGTATCGCGTATTCCTCATTTGCTTGCAATGGGTTTGGACGATTTGTGTTTTTTTTTCTTTTCCTTCTTTCTTCCTTTTTATTATTTTTAATTTTCTTCCATTTCCCCCGTTTTATTTTTTTAAGCAAAAGGGGCCAAGTGTTCGAAGGAAAAAAAGGATGGTCCGAAAGTCCGTGAGCTTTTTCTAAAAACGTTATGCACTCTCTCTCTCTCTCTCTCTCACTTATAAAATACGGGATGCTACCGTTTCGTAAAAATATGCATGAGAGAGAGAGAGAGAGAGTTCGTACGTCATTTCGAGTTTATTCGAAAAGCGTATTTTCTCTCTCGAGGCTTTTGAATGAAGACGACGAGAAAGAGAAAGAGAAAGAGAGAGAGAGGGGGGGGAGGAGAGAACGTTTCAGGTACTCTCTCTTTCTCTTTCTCTCTTACACTACTCTATGAAGAACTCACATTTTTTCCCTCTTATTTCTTCCTCCTCCTCCTCCTCCTTTTTTTTTTTGTTTTTCCTTCTTTCCATCCCCCCTCCCCGTTCTTCCTCCCCTCGACCATTTTTCCTGTTATTTTCACCAACTACGTTGAATCACCGGCTAACTGTAGGCAACCCAGAGAGTCCGCTTAGTGTCGTCCCAGCTTTTATAAAATGTCACTCGGTTAAGATAAGCGTTTTTCCCGGTTTTTTTTTTCTTTTTTTCTTCTTTTCTGTTTCTTTTTCTTTTTTTCTTTTTTTTTTACCTTCGCACGAAAATTGCTGGAAAAACGAGCGCATGCGTTTTTCCTGTACCGATTCTTAGATGAACGACACAACGTGCATGGAAAAAAAAATATATGAGCCGTTTATTTTGAAAGTGGCCTAACTCCATTTTTCATTTTTTTCCGGTTACCCACGGTAACATGTACAGCTTCAAATTATCTATCAATAAAGCATTTAGGATTTTTTATATTCCGAGTAAATACGGTAATTCTGGACACATAAGTTTTCAGAGTTAGCTGAATCACTGAACCGTTTATTTTGAAAGTGGCCTAACTCCATTAGGAGTAGAGATTTTGGTGTGGTAGAAATGGCATTAAAAAAAAATAATTTACTGTTTGTCCCTCGAGAGTATTACAATATTATCAAAAAGTGTCGGAAAGGTAATAACTTTATTGTACATGAAATGAGACAAGAAGATTTTGTATGAACAAAATTATTAAAGACGCAATTTTCAAGAATTCTAACGGAGAACCAATAAACTGGTTAAAAATATGTTGGATGCGTTTTGTCAAAAATGAATAAGATTTTCTATAAGACATCAATGAATGAGAACGAAAATTTGAAAGTCCTGAATTTAATACCACGTCGGGGTAGACCAAGAAAGTTCGAAATATTGTATTGACACCACTGTAAAAATATAAGACAAATTACAACCGCAAAATTCAAGGACATAATTGACTTATTACGATATATACCACCGTACATCATGATTTCTTTAAATCCCTTTCACATACACAAAATGTAGATGAGTAGAAAATTGTTTTGTAATTTATGTTTGTGAAAAATATTTTGAATCGCATAATTTATGTTTTTAAAGTGTTACAAAGATATGTAAAATAAAAAGTATTGTTTTTCGCAATTTGAAGCATCTTAAATTATGTTGAATGGACTTCGGTTCCTTCAAATTTATAACGAATCTGGTTGTTAATTTTGAAAGTGGCCTAACTCCATTCTTGGTAAGAAAACGCATATTATTCACTTAATAATTGCCATTATTTTAATAGGAAGTGTAAATTGAACACCTTTAGATACACTTAAGCAACATAACTCATTGTTATTCTTTATGTATATTTTTAATTGCATTGAAACGCAAACCTTTAAATATCTCAATTTAAGGTTATATGGAGTTAGGCCACTTTCAAAATAAACGGCTCATATATATATAAAATTTTTATAATTTATAATATATATTATTATTATTATATATTATAATATTTTATAATATTATATATATATTATTCGACCAAGCTTATATAATAATTTTCACGTTTTTGAATAACGAGATTATTAATTAAGTTATTCTTCTACTATCGATTTCAAATTGATCTCTACTATCTGTGTAATTTGTTAGATAATTAAATTAATGTTATTTGAAAATATAAATTAATTAGAAATTCATTTTTTTTATTTAAAGTAACTACTAACAATCAAAACAAAAAATAATATATATATACATACATACAATTTTATTTTATTTAATAGAATTATTAGATTAATCAATTCTCTCTAATGGGATAAATTGCGATGAAAAGAAAAGTATAGTATAAAAAAAAAAGAAGAAAAAAGATATCAAGAGATAGAAAAAGATAGAAGACGAAGATGAAGACGAAGGGAGGGAAAGAGGTTTGAATCGATCGAATACGTCGGTTTATCCTCTTTCTCGAACGATTTACGCGCTAAGTTTTCGTGGAAGGAAGCAAATCGTTTATCACGGGGGAGAAACTAATAGATAACACGATGGTTACGTGTTCGGGAAAGTATTTCACTCGTTCCCTCACTTTCTCTCACTCTCACTGAAAAACTCTATACGATTTTATCGTTCCTGATCGGTTTCACGAGTCTTACCTTCGCCCCCGACCAAGTTGGAATCATCCACCCCCACCTCAACCCCCCTACTCCATGTTTTTATTTCCCATTTCCTTCGGTACTATCAAACTTTCAAAGTTAGACACACACGTTTTCCTCATAAGAAACACACTATTGCACTAAGAGTGGTATTTTTAAGAGTGGCTTACGAGAACAAAGCAGCATGAATGAACGATAAAGATCCATGGAAAAGAAAAAAAAAACCATAAGATTAACCACAACCGACAATCGATAGAAAAGAAAGAGTGTGTGTCTGTGTACGTGTGTGTGTACGTCCCCGTGTGAGAGTATGTGTATGAAAGTACGTTGTAAAATGATTTTGTTTACAAGATGTATGTAGAACCGGAAGTATGAAGAAAGGGGGGGGATGTCTTACGATCGAGAATGGTCGAGAAGTTTCGAGAAAGAAAGTAAGAACGTAAGAGGGAACAGGGGATGGTATAAATTAGTTGCAGAAAAGACTGACGGGGAATGGATGGTTCTGGGATGGGATTGTTGGGTATGTGTGTGTTTGTGTCTGTGACTGAGGTGGTGTAATATAACGAGCGTTTATTGGTCGGTCGGTCATAAAGCCAAGTCGAATCAATTCGAAACACATTAACGTTGTTGTCTAAAGATCGTTAAGCATTTTCTGTATCGTTTATTTCTATCATCTGTTTTATTATTAAATGTTTATGAGTAAAATTAATCTCGGTGTATGTTAATTACACAACTCTCTACACTGAGAAACTAATCCTATTATTTTTATATATATATATTGAGTACAGCAACAATGAGATTACGATTTCTGTAATATTCGACGAATTTATAATTTATAATTGATTATTTTTTAACATTTCTTTATATATTGTTTTTTTTTTTTAAATGTAAACGTTCCTTTTTAATAATCCGTTAATGTATCAATTTACATGATCCAATTTTGTAAAAATTATATCAAAATCGTACTCGTTGAGAAGAATCTCGTCACTATTTTTATTTCGTTTTAATTTCTATTTTATATTTTTTGAAAATATTGGAATCACCACTACATTTATTCGTCTCGTTTTCTCCGTTTTTAGAGGGGGATAAAAAAAAGAAAATAAAATAAAAAACAAAAATTAAAATACGTTTTTCGTGTTCGTCTCGCGACGAATCTATGTTGCAATTCTGCATAAATGAAAAATAATAAATACGAATGCTATAATATCACGATATTCGTTTATATATAAATTTATTTCTCGTATAATGTAATATTATCGAAAATAAAAAACGCGATGCGAGATTGATTTTTTTTGTTGAAAAATTTTGCAAGAGGAAAAGAAAATACTGATACGAAAAAAAATAATTTCTAAATTGAAACAATTTATATTATTATAATATTAAGATCACTTTTTTATTTCAGTATAATAATAATAATATATATATATATTATATATTTATATTATTATATATTATTATAAATTATATATTATTATATATGTTATATTATTATAATATATATATATATATATATATATATAAATAAATACCAAAACGATGAATCATTCGAAATAAGTCTAATACTAGAGATGTTACTATTTTTAACACCAGATACTCGAAAAGTATTCTCACGAAAGAAGATATTTCGTGAGAAAACATCGATATGTAGAATGACTTATGCATGCTTTCTTTCTCACCCCTTCCCCCTAGTTCCCCCGTTCCTTCCTCCCACTTTCCCTTAGATCTTCTTTTAGTCTTTTTCTCAGCAGATCTTCGTACAGAGATGGTTTTACGATACAAAGATGTAAAACGTTCTTCTTGCTATGAAAAAGAAAACCCAAACTGGACTTTATGCACACACACACATACACACACACCATGAGAAGAGAGAACTACTTTATAGTATCCTTTCTACGGAAATATTCGGTTTATGGAGTGTCGAAGATAATCCCCCTCCTCTCTCCTTTCCACCACCTCCCCTTCCTCACACTTTCTATTATTTTTTTTTTTTTTTTTTTCTATTCTTATGTATCGAACATTGAACAAAAATAAAGCCATAGGGTTTTTCCCTTTATTTCCTTTGAACGACGTGTAGATAGGTAGGTACAACGCATTGAGGTCATCGCATGAAAATTAAACACCTCAAGGATGTATATTTTATTACATATACATATATACATACGGGACCTTTCAAGATATGTTAGAATAATTTCATGAGACGATTTTGTTATACTGAAATATATAAAAATGTTTATATAATCTTACACACACGGTCCGAATTATCTTATATTGAATTATTATATCGTATAATAATTATATATCAAATTATTTTTAACAGGTGTTTCGATAATTCGTATTATTTTAATCGATTATTTGTTTCAATTATTTACACACTGAAATTATTTTAATGAAATATTTTTCAACGAG
Source organism: Polistes fuscatus (assembly GCF_010416935.1). Taxonomy (NCBI): domain Eukaryota; kingdom Metazoa; phylum Arthropoda; class Insecta; order Hymenoptera; family Vespidae; genus Polistes; species Polistes fuscatus. The sequence goes on along the minus strand of NW_025113173.1, from coordinate 770,829 downwards.
TCAAAAGATCTATGATATCCAATTATTAAAGTTTACTATGACCTTAAATAAGTATTATTATACAAAGAACAATAAAAAGAGATCGTCCAATCGATTAAACAGAATACAATTGAGTTGCATTAAAAAGTAAAATGCAACAGAGTTGCACTTGATCGAGTGCATTCGTAGAAAAATAACCAAAAAAATAAAATAAAGTGATTAGAAAGTTAGGATTTATTATGTTATATGATTTATTTCCTTTAGAATTTTACTTTTTTTATATTTTTTATTTAAAAAAGAACAGTAATTCGTTCAAGTTCCCAAAATCATCGTACATTTTGAAAGGTACCGTATACGTGTAGGATATATAATAAAATTACATATATTATATTAGAGTGGTTCTCACATGTTATACATAAATACATGTATTCTTGTCCTGCAAACTACGATAGAATGAATATACATATGTGTATATATATATATATATATATGATGAAAACCACGATAAGATTATCTCCCTTGTTTCAAAGCGACCCCCATACATGTATGTTTTAATAAAATTTCGTTAACCTCGCGATGCTTTCATTTCCACGTGACTATGAATATTCGATGATTCAATATATATATATATAATATATAAATATATAATGTTTATTTTTTTAATAATATTTTTCTACAGATATATATATCTTGATTTGTAAAATTAATCTGATAGCTCGAGCATAGGGGAACATAGAAATACCCGCGTGTAAAAGATAATAAGAAATTTAATTAACAATGAGTAATATAGAAATTTGTGATAAAAAGAAAGAACAAAAAAAATAAATGATTAGATTACTTCTTTGCGTCAAACTTGTAATATTATTTATTCATTCATCTATCTATCAATCTGTCCGTCTTTATTTCTTTTGGCAAAGCAAATTTTTACGTGACCATGAATAAATCGATGAATACGTTAAACAAATAAACAGAACAAAAATATCCGACGAAATAATACATTCGATTTAATATCGATTCGTATATCAGTTTTTTCACTTCATTTGATTTTTCCAACCAAATTTCAAATATCAAGTTCAAAAAATATGTAAAATAAAAAGAACAAAAAATATGAGAGACGCGTAAAAAGGTAGAATAAAAATTAGGGAAAAAAAAAATTATTAGACTACTTCTTCTATATATTAAAACTAAAATATCTTCCATCTATCTACTCTCTCTTTCTCTCTCTCTCTCTCTCATTCTCTCTCATTCTCTTTCTCTTTCACCAAAGCAAATTCCCGTTCGAATGAAATTCCCGTAGCCCGAATCCCAGAGAATCCATTTTCATGTTAGCGAGAGAACGACGAGGAACCACCACCACCACCACCACCACCACCATACTCGATGCTCACACCAAGCATCATCAGCAGTAGCAATAGTAATAGTAGTAGTAATAGTAGTAGTAGTAGTGGTAGTGGTAGCATTAGTAGAGTAGCTGCAGTAACAGCCAAGTGAACCATACTACTATACTACTATACTCTCAGCAGCATGAGCAAGAGTAATCTATCCTACTCTTGTGACGTATGCCGTCTCCCTTTCACCCTTCACCCTAACCCTCACACCCGTTCCTCTTTCTCGTCATTCGACTTGTCCGTTCCTGAATTACCAACACGAACCAACCATCGATTTCGACCATTAATTCTAAACCCGATATCAAAAGATCGACGTCTCTATGAAACGAATTTATTATATGGGATGGTGTTAAAGGGGGGGAGGAGGAGAGAGTGTGCTGGGTGCTGACGTTACTGAAGTCTACTGTCAAAATTTAATCAGTAAAAATATATACGATTTTCTAATTCAATCGAATGATATATCTAATCGTTAAATATTAACAGTGCTATCCATTAACCCTTTGGGTTCTATGGACGCATATATGCGTTTGGTAAAAGTTCAGTACCTGGACTACAGGTACGCGTGTCTATCAATATGAATGTTGAATAATATAATGCAGTTTTGAATTTTGTCACACGTGAAAATTATATAATATAAACCAAAATATACAGTTTAATTATTAAATATTTATTTATTATTAGATCTGATTAATGAAACATCAATCAACGAAACAATTATATTAGTAATAAAGTATTCCGTAATAATTAAAGACTTCAGCTAAGAGTATTCAGCATTCAAAGGATAAAAGATGAATTCTAAACGAAACACCATAGCGATATATGTGTTAAGCAATTTCGATAGGACAAATTAATTCTTTTTTTTATTCGAAACTATTCAACGTGTATTATCATCATCGTAATCATCTTTCTCTCTCTCTTTCTTTGACGTTCTTCATTTTCTATCTGCCAATCTCTCCCTCCCTCCCTCCCTTCCTCCCCCATCCACCCATTGGCCCCTTTCCTTCCTACGTACACGTTCTTATTCACCTTATCGTTTCTTTCTCGAAGTTCTCGCTATTCTCTGACACGATATAAAGCTCGACATCAAAGAACAAACGCTGCTGATATCAAGAGAGAGAGACAGATAAAGAGAGGGGGGAAAGGGGTTAGAGAATATGGCGTCTTTTCTCGCCGAAAATTTCCGGACGTTCTCTTCTCTACCTCCTCCTCCTTCACCTCCTCCTCCTTCACCTACGTAGCTCGTCATTTCATCTTCTACCTCGGTTAAGATAATGGGTCGAGGGAAAACAATTGCCAGAGGGGGTTGAACAAAGAGCAAGGAGAGGACTCGATCTTTCACCCTGTCTCTCATTCCACCCCACCACCCCCCCTCTCTCTCTCTCTCTTTCTCTGTACTTTACTACTTACTTTGCTCAAAGAGAATAAACGCATGCTGCTGCTATCGTCGAAAGATTATAACGTGATATTTTCTAAAATATTTACTACAATCTATCCAACGTTATTTTTTGAATAAACATATTATAATACCAATTATATACGATTGATTATTGGATAAACACATTTTGTTTTAAATGTAAATTATAATGTTGACTATAAATTTTTTTTATCAGAGTACTCTCTTTAATAGTAGTCCTTGGTAATGTGGGAAAACTTAAACAGTTTTGTATTTTTATTTTTTTATTTTTGTATTGTTTCAAATATTGAATATCAAATATAAGAAAAAAAAAACAAACGAGTCTCGTTCATAATTAAAGAAAAGAAACAAATAAAAAAAAAACGAGAGAAAAGAGGAAAGAAAAGAAAAATATCTAATAAATCTAAAAAAGAGAAAGAAAGAAAAAAAAAAGGAACGTACAAAGAAGAAAACTTTATTTTCGAAAAAGGTAAGCAAACGAGAAAATACACGAGGGGCAGACGGGAAAAGCTAACAAATACTGAAGGTGATGCAGACGGTAAAGAATCGAACAAGCATCCTTCCCCCCCTTCCTCCCGTTCCCCTCCTCCTCCTCCTCCTTCTTCTTCTTCTTCTTCTCACCCTCTCAACAACGCACCATTCTTTGTTTTCCATCTGTGCCATGAGAAGAAACGTTCGTCCTGTTACACACACACACACACACACACATAACCCTCGTGTTCAAACCCCCAAGTTCGCTTTCAAAAATATCTCGACACGTTTTTAAAGCTAAGGGATGACACCAAGACCACCACCACCACTACACTGCTATACAACTACCTCCTACAATACAACAACTACTATTCTCGTAAAAAGAAAAAGAAGCAATAAGGATTGAATTTTTCGACTAGCCCTGGACTTTTCAACCTTTCCTCTCGCTTTTGTGTACATATTGGCAAATGGTGGCAAAGGGACAGGGGGGTTGGATAGAAGAAGAAAAAGAAAAAAGTAGGAGTTGGGGGGATGTAAGAGAAGAAGGAGGAGGACTTCTGTACTGTACACCCTTCACGTCCAACGATATACAAACACATTCGTCACTGTCTCCCATGGGATATTACCCCGTTTACTCGAAGCAAAGCCGACAATGACGTAAGAAGGAGGAGTCAGTCCTAAAAATCGAAGAAGAGTCACCATCGAACACATATATCGATATTCACCTTCTTACCCCTAACCCTCCTCCCCCCACTCCCTCAACAACCTTTTTACCATCCCTTATATGCCCTTCCTTCTGCTACTACCGAATTTATATGGTAAATACATGCTAGAAAAATCAGCCGAATTTCAATACGAACTAAACGTATATGTATTCGTGTACGTATATACACTCAAGATTCACGTCTCTGTGTATGTGTTTGTGTGTATTTTTATATATATATAGTATAGGATAAATATAGAGATATATATGTGTTCGTGAATTTGAAAAGTGTGTGCGACACAATACGTGTGTCCGGTGATCAATTATTCGCGTAAAATGAGAAACATTTTCGAGAAGAAAACATTTAAAAGATTTAACAATTTTCGTTAGAAATTTTGAACGAATCTTTAAGAGACTTGTATTCATATAACATTTTGTTCTTATTTTTTTTTGTTTTTGTTTTTTTCAATGTAGATGTATACGTAAAGTTTCCTAACTTGTTTGTACGAAAAGAAAAAATTTCACGACACTATGTATAATATATGTATATTATAAATGTAAAAAAAATTATATCGTGTGACGACATCATATTAATTATTATATTATCGTGGATGGTGGTAGAGCCGTGTAAAAGGGGTACATTTTTGCTTTATGGCTTACCATCATCAGGGACGCGCTCGTCCCTCGAGCGTACTGGAATTCCGGGACACTCACCTGTAAACAAAAAAAAACAAAAACAAATGTTACTTTTCCCTTTTAAAACGTATAAAGACGAAAATATTTTTTTCCCCACCTTTTTAAACCCTTTTTCTGTATTTTTTGTGCTTTTTCTTTTTCGATTTTATTCCATTTCCTTTCCGTATAAAGTACAATCTCGTTTATTATTTTATTCGCAAAGGAAAAAAAATAATAATAAATGTCAAGGTCAAACGATTTTTACAAACGGGTCGTATTCCGAAGGGAGGTGACGAACGAGAACGATGAGAAAAAGAGAGAGGGAAGAGGGGTCGCAATCTTACACGCGTGAATATAAATCAACATACTCATTGTTCAATTTGACAAATTATAATTATTCGGGGTGTAAGTAAGTTTCATTTAATTATTAATAGACGAAAATTTTCTTTGATATATATACATGTGTCTCGAACGAACAAGTATTAGTCATTTATTGTTTTTATATTTTTTGTTTTAATTTTAATTTTTATTTTAACACGTTGCTGTATATCATCTTACTCGTACGACAAATACAGTTTTGTGTAGAGATAAAGATTAAAGATAATTCGATTTTATACTTGATGTTATTTAAATTACTTAACTCTATCTATCCATCTATTTATGTATTTATCTCTCTCTCTCTCTCTCTTTCACTCACAAACTCGTCGTGAATCATGATCGAAAATCGTAATAGTATTTATCTAGCTCTCCGCACGAACGATTACGCGTTTGACCATGCGATCTCGATACCCGATGGGGATATAAACGCCGAAGAATGTATTTGCACCAGTCAAGTGGACGCAGTAAAATGTATCTCTCTCTCTCTCTCTCTCTTTCTCATACACATTCACTCACATTCATTCACTCGCTCTTGTGTATTACCGGAAGCTTTATTTCGTTCGGTACGTTTAATCGCTTCGAATAATGGCCTTCCCGAATATCCAAACTGAAATACATGAGAGATTTTAAGTTGATCAAACGAACAAACGAACAAACAAACGAACCAACGAACCAACGTTAAAAACAATTATTGTAATAGAAATATTTCATCTTGAGAACACAAATGAGACTATTTGAATATATTCAAATACATTTAAAAATAGTTTATACAAATTTATTTCAATGTTTTTTTTTTTGAAGAAAAAACCAACGAATTAACGATAAAAACAATTATTGTAATAGAAAAATTTCATCTTGAGAACACAAATGAGACTATTTGAATATATTAAAATACATTTAAAAACTGTTTATACAAATTTATTTCAATGTTTTTTTTTTTTAAAACGTCAAATATTGTATCACCAAAACGTATACGTGTTATAGTTTTGAGAAAAACTATGGTAATAAATGATAATTGTTTGAAATTATGAAACCAATGTGATAATATTTTACACTTGTATATATTTTTCTTATTACTTTTTATTGTAATATATAATTTGTCGGGTTTTAAGAGTAACCCTATAATATCTACTCTTCTTCTTCTTCTTCTTCATATTTTTCTCTTTCGTTCATTTCAAGTGTATAACGTTCATATGTATATACAGGGTGTACAAACGCGAACGATGTCAGTGGTATTACTATCTACAGTTTATGACTTTACTACCCAACATTTACGTCTATACCACGGTAGTTTGTTTTTACCCCTTCACTATATATATATGTATATGTATTGCTATCTGTACGTGTATATTTTCTCTCCTTTATCCAAGTCTCAAGGGACTTTATGTAATGAGAAAGAGAAAAAAGAAAGAAAAAGGAAAAAAGAGTGAAAGCTGTATGTGATTTGTTTTTACAAAATCTAGCTTTATTTATAAAAAAAAAGAAACTGGTGTGTGTACTTATGTACGCACGTAAGAAGTTATACTTCTTTGCCGTACCAAAACGAACATAACCTCAATAACCTCAAAAATAACTTCAACAAAAAACTTCAAAAAAAAAAATAACTTAAAAATAAATAATAATTATTATATATATAGAAAGAATAAAAAAAAAAAAGGAAAAGAAAATATCAAAATATAGATATCAGTCCACACGAATTACTTCACACGTCAACAGCCATGGCACGGTGATAGTATTAGTTCTCGCTTCGATCATTTAAGTAAAGCAGCGCTGAGTTCGATTAGTACTTGGATGGGTGACCCGCTTGAGAAAAAAAGGGGAAGAAGAAGAGAAGACAACTTCACGCCGTAAATTTGAAATCGCTTTGTCGCGCGTAGTAAATACCGCGACAAACTTCATGGTGTCGTTTTTCCAGACGCTCGGAACAAAATCACTCCCCATTAAATTTTCCCAAACGCGCCAAAAGAAGTATAAATTCAATAAACTCTCGATATAAATATTTATAAATTCAAACAATAAGACAAAATAATTCTTGATTTTAACGGATACATGGAAACTAATAATAAATAATAAAAAAGAAAAGAAAAAGAATAAAACATATACGTTAATCACATACCTATGAATAAGTTTCCGAATAAAAAGGAATAAAAATATCCCCGAGTATGTAGAAGATTATTAAATATAATTAAATATAGTAATAGGGAAACCTTATCGATAATATTACAAATTCGAATAATTCAACGTTCGTATCGTATTCGTAAAAAGAAAAAGAGAATGAGAGAGTAAGAGAGAGAGTGAAAGGGATCCCTGAAACTACGGAAACCAAATCTTCACTATAGAATTTCCACGAAGGGCTATACTATATACCATTTCCCGTCTCTCTCTCTCTCTCTCCTTAAGTATACATATATATATATTATAAACCATAGCTAGGAACATGCTTAAAATTTTATCCGTAATCTCGACCCGGGAATAACATATGTAATACACATATACATATATAGATACATACACGTGTATATATGTATCCATACACATATACATACATTCATACATATACGTATGTTTGCATATAAATTCATAAACGCACATATATATATATATACATACATACATATATACATATGCGTGTATATACATTCATAAACACATATATATACATATACACATGTAATAGATACGTAAAATCCATAGATCGTAATGCAAAATCGAGAAAGGAGAATGGATAGATAGGAATTGGCCGGAACGTAGCTCGTTTCTCCCAGCATGTAAAACGATATCTAGCTGTACATTAATTATCCTGATAATCGATAGGACGACGGATGTCGGTACGGCCCTGTTAAAGAGAAAGAGAGAGAGAGAGAGAGAGAGAAGTCACGAAACGAGGTAAAACGATGTATTTTCCAGAAACTACACACAACTACAAACCCACCCATATACACAAACACATACACAAACACACACACAGAAAGATACGAATATACGTACGAGACATAAAGTTGGTAACAACAGTGTTTTAACTCGTACGAGGTAAAAGACTCAAAAGAAGAGGTAGCAAAAGGGGAATAAGGGGGGGGAGGTAAGAGAGAAAGAGAGAGAGAGAGATAGAATGAGCGTTAGAGAAAAATCAGGTCATACTGGATTTGCGTTTATGAATAAAGACGCGTTTTTCGCATCGCGACCGTAACGAAAAAAACTCGTGCCTGTCGCACGAGCACGTTTGTGTTTGTATTTGTATTTGCGTTTGTGTTTCTGTGTGCATGTGTTGTGTTGTAAGGAAGGAAGATTGAAAAGAGAATGAGTAAAGGGAATAAATAAAAGAAAAACGAGAGAGAGAGAAAGAGAGAGAGTTGCTGGACACGTCTTCTCTCTTTTCCTCCCCCTTCCCCCCTTCCCCCTTCGCCCATGTATACTTTTACATTAGTGTTTACATAAATAGTGAAACCGGATCGATAAGAACGGTTTTATCGCTACGGTCACGCAACTTTGATGATTGGCTACACGTTTTTCCTTCCAGTTTCCACTCCCCCTCCCCCCCGCTACTACTACAACGAGAACCCTTTTAACCACAGCCCTCCCATTTTTAACTACGAATCCTTATTCCATATATTTTCTCCTCGTTTCGTTTTTAAAAAACAATACTTGGAAATCGATAAGGATCGCAACGTTCGGTTTCCACCCACTCCACCGCACTCGATAGATTTGCGATAAAAAAATAAGGGAAAAGAAGGAAAGGGGAAGATAATAAATAAATATAAATAAGAGGATCGAACGAGATGTAATAATTTGTAAAAAAAAGGTAAAGAAATAAATGTTACGATCGATTCAAAGGTCTCGCGTGACGTAAATGTGTAATATATATATGTTTAAATGTTGTAATGTATAATATGTGTAAATGTACGTATGTATTTAATATACGTACATGTGTAATCATCCCTACGAATACTTTTAAAATTGAAGGAGAGAGGGAAAAAGAAAATAATAATATAAAAGAACATAAAAATATTGTTGGAAAATCTTGAAAGAAGATTGAAAACGTGAGATGATATCTTCAATTAACAAATATTCAATTATCAAAATCCTTACAATATATTTTGCAATAAATTTTGGAAAAGAAATAAATTTAACAAATTCGAAAAGTAAATAAAAAATATCACGCGTAGGAAGTTTTCTTATTAGAATAATTTTGGAAAGAAGATTTATTAGAGCGTATGAATATTTAAGAATGAACGTCGATAATTATTAATAATGACGAGTAATAGAAAATAGGGAAAATAAAACAAAATTGTAATTTTCAAATATAATAAATGTTTAAAATCATATACACACGGTGCATCTATTCTAGAGAAAGATAAAGAGGAAACAAACAAGGAAAGAAAGAAAGAAAGAGAGAGAGAGAGAGAGAGAGAGAGAGAAATAGGAAAATGGTAGAATGGGAAAAGGAATAAGAGTAACAGGGAAGAAAAGCAATTTATCTTGTTGTATTAGCAAATGGATGATAATAACGATCCCTGAGAAGGTATAGGCAGGACAAAGATAGAGAATGTAAGTGAAACAAAAAGAGAGAGAGAGAGAGAAACCTCACACAAGCAGTTGCAATTTCTAATACAAACAAGAAAGATATGTATATATATATGTGTACAAATATTTCTGAACGTGTAATATCGAGACAGAATGAGAAATAGAAATAGACTAATAGAAGAATGAATAGAATAAGTAAAACAAGGAGTAGAGGAAAGAGGGAGGGAGGGAGGGAGGGAGGTGGAGGAAAAGAAGGTCACGTCTTACGATACTAATTGATGCTGCTGAACTAACGAACAAGTTTTATCAAGCATTCGAACGCGAAAGTATTCGTCTTACGTACGAAGGGGATGGTGGGGGATGGGTGGTGGTGGTAAAATTGAACCGAACGAAAAAAATAGAAGTAGAATGAGAGAAAGAAAGAAAGTGAGTGAAAGAGCAAGGGGAGGGGGGAGAGTATGCCAATACTACTTTCCTCAGTTTTACAACCCCCTCCCTCAAGTAAGCAAGCAACCACCCCTTTTCTTTTCTCGCATCTTTCAATGAAGTCTTCGACTTTCGTTCTCGTTTTACTTTGGCCACCGTTAACAATGGGCAGGCTTTTTTGAAAAAAAGAAAACAGAACGAGAGAGAGAGAAAGAGCACGTGAAGAAAAAGGAATCATCTATTTCTCTATCATTTTCTATTTTTACTGCCCCATAAACTCGAGAAAAAGAAAGTAACGTCTATTTTTATATATATATGTATATATTATTTTTGTCTATCCTTGTATTTTGTGAAACTAGAGAAAAAGAGAAAGAGAGAGATAGAAATAACGAGTATTCTATTTTTACAGTATTGGAACTTTGAAAGAGAGTGAATGAGAAATAAAGATAGATAGAATGTAACATTTATTTATATTTTTATTTTCCTTATCCTGAAATTCGAGATAAAGAATAAGTAAAATCTATATATATATAAAGAGAGAGAGAGAGAGAGAGAGAGAGAGATACTACTTACATATATATGTAGAAAGAATGTGTAAAAGTACTGTAAAAGTAAGTAGATATAATTTCAAGATGGAAACGATTTGATCGAAAAACATGATACTGCTTTTCTTGAGAGAACTTTCAAGCGAGTATTATTATTACGTATTCTCGAGAAAGGGTGCGAAAGAATCTGTACTATTGTAATTGTAACAATGTGGCTAACAATAGAACTTACTCTTTAAGATATATTATACGTTAGATAAATCTTATTCCGTGAACATCGTAATAATTAACATCCTTTGAAGTGAAACTTTATACTAATTAGATAATATAAGAAAATATCAGTATTGTAATATTATTAACAAAAATTTGCTAACGCGAGATTTATAGGAAATTATTTTGATAAATAATAAGAAACGTTACATATGTATTTTAGTATTGTTGAATTGAAAAAAAAATGTATAAAATAATACAATACGTTGTTATTCCTTTTTGGAAACAATTAGTATGAATAATTAATATTATCTTATTGATTTTACACGTATAGAATCAAAATATTAAGATATAACAATTTTGTTTCATTTTTGTTATAAACGAATTTTCAAATAATTAAATAACCATTAGATATCTTCGTGTCTTGTTTGATGGTGGTCCCTCCCTCCTATCAACGCATGTAAAAAATTCTATTATAATATAACGATAATTATGGATAATACTTATACAATAACGCGAAAAAGCGTTTAAGAAAAGGCAATTATTATTCGAGAACACGTAGAACCTATTAAAGGTAGATAATAAGGGTTGATCGTAGACGATGATACGATGAAATTTAAAGAGAAACCTCGACCAAATATAAACTCATGTTACCACCGTACCTTTTCTAAGGTACACATACAATATTCGTATTATCCATGATTTTGCAACTTATCGAAAACGTTGAAACTTTTCTTACGAAATCATTGAATAATTAATATTTATTAATAATAAAATAATAATAATTATTTCCTCCAAACCCGAAAGGGGCGGAGTAAGAATAAATAAATAATAATAATAATTATTATTAGCCAAGAAAAAAAATATATAGAGAGAGAGAGAGAGAGAGAGAGAGAGAGAAAAGAATGAAAAAGAAAATTATGAATAAAGAACAATGTGCTTACTTTGTCGAAAAAAGTACACGCAAAGAGAAAAAAGAAAAAAGAGAGAAAGAAAAATAAAGGGGGAAGGGCTGAAGGGAGAGAGGGGGGAAGAGAGAAAGAGAGAGAGAGAAAATGTGGACAAGAAACAAGAGGGTAAACGAAAACGTGTACCGGCATGACGCGAGGGACGTCAAAAGGAGGGGGACGAAGGGGGGGAAGAAAGAGAAGAAGGGGCTGGAGAGTGGGTGGGGGGGAGTTTGCAAGAAGAGAGAAGGTAAAGGGTGAATTTTGTTCAAAGAGACGTGGAAAACATAGGTATTAAACGGACGTGCGTGTGGTATGAAAAAGGAGAGAAATAGAAATAGAAATAGAAAGAGAAATAGAAAGAGAAAGAGAAATAGAAAGAGAAAGAGAAGAGAAGAGCTTGGAAAAATGCGGTCGAGGAAAATGCCACTACTACTATCTTTCTCTCTCATTCTCTCATTTTCTTTTTTTTTTCTTTTTCTCTTTCTCTTATATTCATCCTCTCATATAGACACAAAAAAAAAAATTATACGTTCTTTAAATCTTTCTCTCATTCTTGTTTTCTTCTCCCATTTTTGTTATTCAAACGTTAGAGCGAAGGGAAGATTTCCTAAAAACTGTGTACACGCGTCGAAAAATTTCATTTCATTAAATCTTTTCAAAGGGAGAAATAAAGAGAAAGAAAGAAAGAAAGAAAGAGAGAGAGGGAAGGAGATGTGAGGGAGATTAAAAAAAAAAAAAAAAACATAGAAAGAAAGGAAAGGGGGGAGAGGGAAAGAAGAAACGTAAATTTGCGTGTCCATCATCTTCGAACGAGTTTGAAATAAAAAGGTTTCTATAGTTTCGTAAAACTAGGATAGAAAGAAAAACGTACGAGAAATAAATGAAATAAAAGAAGAAGTCAGTAATAGCAGTAATATTAGTACTAGTAGTAGTAGTGGTGGTAGTGGTAGTAGTAGAGGGTGTAGGCGGTGAAAAGAGGTGGGGGGCGTGAAAGTAAAGGAATACGACAAAAAGGATGAGCTTTAATTAAAGACAACCCACTTCGAAAAAGCTTTCGAAGCAAGGAATTCTATCGTGTGGACGGATTAAAAGAGAACACGATATCATTGGTTAGCAAGAAAAAAAAAAATAAAAAAAAAAGAAAAAAAAGAAAAAAAAAAAGAAAGGCACGTTGGGTTTTCGGTAAACCCAATTTATTTGCTAGCTCTTTCCTAATATCGATAATGTCAGCAAAAGACTTTCTCTACCATGATTTTCTAGCAATTTGTTAATACAGGGAAGAAGAAATAAAAATATAAAGAAGAGGAAGAAGAAGAAGAAAAAGAAGAAGAAGAAGAAAAATTGTGTACTTTGTAAATCAATGTTATATAAATCGTACCAACGACGTCAGATTTTTCTTTGATGTTTTCTTTACGATTAGTTAGAGAGAAATAGAGAGAAAGAGAGAGAGAGAGAGAGAGGGAATGATATCAAATAGTAAGCTATCTTGAATTATTTCTTTTTTTTTCTTTACCTCATCTAAAAGTTTATATATATATATTTTATCTTCATTGCCCTACCACTAATTATAGCATTTTATATTTCTGTTACGTTCTTTAATTATTGGCATAAACGAACGAAAGAAGAAAAACAAAAGGGTTCTTTTTAATTTTTTTCTCTTTTAGAGATTGTTGATTGACTATTATATAAAATAATCTAATAAGTTTCATGAAAACGATGTTAATAATAATTCAATAAAAATAATAGATATTGATAATAATAAAATTGTGTAGTAAAAAATATTATTGTTATTAAATGCATTGAATAAAATTGAAATAACGCGAACTCTTGCGACAATATCATATTAGATATTAAACATTATTTATTAACATCAAAATTATTATTATTCTTAATTTATTTCGCGTGTTATTGATTATTTTTCGAAATTCTAAAATCCAGTAGTTAAAAATCTCAATGTTAGGGAATTAAGTTCCTCTCCTGTCTTCAAAATAATTATTTTAATTATTACTTACATATATAAGTACACGAGTATACTTTGCGATTGGTCAATAAATGTGTGATAAGTATAATAATAGGTGTAAAACATTAACGTTCATTAAACTTTCTTAATATTCTATTTCTATTTAAAGCTCTTCTTCTATTGAAACTTCTACTTGTCGATCTCACCAAAAGTCAAATAAATGCCGAATTAACACGACTAACGTTTGAATAAGATCAAGTACACACTTATATACAGAGAAAGTAAAGTTTCTCTTTTATTCTCTCTCTCTCTCTCTCTCTTTCTAACTCACTCATTCCTTCGAAACGAACTTTTCCCACGTCGTCGATATGTTTCAGTTGAACTGTCGATACCGTTTACTAAAGAAAAAGAAAAAAAAAATAATACGATAAGAGAAAGACAGATCAATCTTATTTGACCCCAAATAAATTGCACTATTCTTACGTCAATTGGCTTGTGTTAGTTTTTTCTTTTCTTTTCTTTTTTATGTTTGACTAATGTTTTACGACGTTATTATAAAATTGTTCCAATACTACACAGTTTCTCTACTCTTGTTTTTATTTGACTGTTGTGTGTGTTGATACAAATACAGATGCAGACGTTGAATTTTCATTAATATTAAAAAAAAAAAAAAAAAAGAAAAATCTAATAACGTTGACGTGATATTTTAATTAATTTCTTTCTTTCTTTCTTTCTTTTCTTTTCTTTTCTCTATCTATCTCAAATAAAATGTAAATAAAGAAGTTAAATATTTCATATAAATTATTCGTAGTTGCAGAAATATAAGTAGAAATATTATATATATACGTGAAACGTTTTAAATAGACAGACAATATCAGAGATAATCTTAGTTACTAGAATTAGATATCGATGAGGGGGATACTAAAGATAAAGATAAAAGATTCATCGAATCGTTTGAACAAACGTAAAGATCGATTTTTCTCTTTTTCAAAGTAATCCAGTTTGAATCCCTTTAGAAGACACGATAAGGTTCAAATCACATCGAGCATGCTATTCAACTTGTCTAATTCTAATCGAATCTCTCTTTCATCTTCTCACTCTTACCCCTTTCAATTCTATCCTCCCCCCCTACCACCCACTCTGCCATCCACCTCTATCCACCTCCTTTACTCCCCACCCCTCTCTCCCTTCGTTTCTTCTCTTTCGATAACTGGTTTCGTTCGTTCGTTTGTAAGGCGACGAAAACCGATCGTCGGAATAACGTAATAGTTTTCGATAAATTTTCTTGATACCACGGAGGCGGCACCTCGATCAATTACGTTGAACGAGGGATCAACTGAGTGTGCCACGATTAATTCGGGTTCGTTGAACCCTACGAAATATCTCGCGTCGTTTACGCTGCACACAGTAATTTTACTTAGAAGATTGAGACCATCTTAACGTCCGAGTATTTCTTTTCTTTTTCTCTTCTAAGTGCACGATTTCCACCAACCACCAATTGGAATTTATTCTCACGTTTTATTTCTTTTTAATATGTATTATTTTAAATTAAAGAAAGAAATGTTTAATAATAAGGGGGTACTTCAAAAGTTGTTGCTTTATCGAAAACAAAATCAAGATTTCAACCAAAAAAAAAAAAGAAAATAATTAAAAATGATTGTTTAATGCAATTATGATACTGGTCACCCAGTTAGAATGTTATTAACACATTAGAGAGATCAATTATATAACCACTGGAAATATTTGTTCGAATTTTTCATTCCTATCATTTAAGTTACTTTAAGTTATTTAATTTCGATATGATTTTAAAATGATCCATTAAAACGATACCTCGACAATAACAATACTAACCGTTACGATAAAATTTAACCACGTTATACAAATTCGCACACACACACGTATATAAATGTACGCGTCAACGTCAAAAAAAGGAATCGTCGAATTAAATCGATAATACGAAATTTCGATAGAATACAATTATCCGCGTTTCAACGATTAAACTTATCCCGTTTGTGAATCTGTTAAAACGTATTTCAATGTGAAATTTATTTATTAAATCTAACAATCAAATATCTATTTGAAAGGGAACAACAAAAAATCGAATCCAACGATTCGTCATACTGATACGTTAATCACGATCGTGAAAATCCTACGATCACGAGGGCACGTCTATCACCCACACAGACATACACAACACACATACAAATATATATATATATATACAGAGAAAAAGAGAGAAATAAAAGAAAAGGAAATAACAAATGGCAAGGCTAACTTTGTACGAGCGTCATAATCCTGAGTTTCTCTTTTTCCCCTCTTGAAAAATGATCGAAGGAAAAAAAAAGAGAAAAAAAAAAGAAAGGAAGAGAAGCACGTTATTATACCGTGATAGAAACGAAGAAGAGAGAAGAAACACCGATACGAAATCGTTACTACCTCTACTACTATTATTCTCTTCTACATCACCGATACGATACGTGTATTCCACCCCTCGTCTTCTTATTCTTTCCCTTCTATATTTCTCTCTCTCTCTCTATAATATAACAGAAAATAGAAAAAGGTAAAAGAGAATAAATAGCTTCTAACGCGATTCGATTTGCGGCTAATCGTCTAATCACGAATCAATCAGAATCGTCTGGAGGGATTTTTTCTTTATAGGAAACAGAAAAAAATAAAAAAGTATATTAACTGAAATCATACAATTTAACTCTGTTATATATATATATGTATGATAAAAATATATAAATAGATAAAGAGAGGAGAATAAATGTATAGAACAATAACGTGGAAGGGAACATCGTATCAGAACTTGGTATCACGAATAACTATGCGATGATATGACACGCGTGGAATCATAGTACGAGAAAACATGCTTTTCTCTCTCTCTCTCTCTTTTATTCATTCTAACGTTAACATATGTAGAAGAGACTTCCCCTAGAATAGGGAAACAAAGGGAAGAAGAATGAAACAACCAGCAAAGCTTTCCCTGCTGCTACTGCTACTGCTGCTGCTGCTGCTGTTGTTGTTGTTGCTGCTACTGCTATGGCTGCCATCATCATAGTAGTAATGGTCGTGTGTTGCTTGCCAGGAAATCGACTTCTCCGGGTTTGCAAGAGCGATACACGATCACCAATTGTCTCTCTCTCTCTCTCTCTTTCTCTCTTTCTCTCATACACATACAATGTTTAAACACAATGGCTACGAATCACAAATGTAGGTAACGGAGAACGAATGCCTACCTATTACTACTATCACTACTACTACTACTATTACTACTACTACACTACCACCATCAGCAATTCCTACCTTTTGAGTTTAATTATACTCGAGAATGTTCTACTATACTACTACCATGCCTGACGATAGACAACCGACAATGACGATGACAATGACTATGTTGATCATGAACGACGAGATATATTATTGCAGTGAAAATAGGAAAAATATAAAGGGAGACGAAAAGGGGTGGGAGTAGGACAGGTGATACCTTCTTTTTTTTTTCTACTTCTTCTAAATTATTGTACAGTCTAAACAAAGATTTTTTTTTTCTTTTCCCTCCCTCCCTCTCTCTTTCTTTCATTTTTTTTTTCTTTTTATACTTTCGTTTTCAACTACTCGCAATGACGACGAACGTAGACGACGTAGACGACGGCGACTACTCGAGACGACTCGATTCCACTCGAGATACAAGTCGTGCCTCTACCCCCCCCTCATTCGCCCCCCCTATTCCGCCCTTTTCTCCTCCCTCCCCATAACCCCCTAACTCTACCTTCTCCTCCTCCTCCTACCCTTCCTTCCGCGTCTAACCCTTTCCTTTCGTCAACCACCATTCGTTCACCCCCACCCCTTTTACTTCTCACTAACACTATTACCACGTGCTTAACAAGGACGAGCATGATTCGAACTGTACTCTTAATTCCCGCGAATGTCTCGAGGAGAGGGTTGTTTCTCCTCTTTCTTTCTCATTCTATCTTTTTCATTTTCTCTCTCTCTTTCTCTCTCTCTTTCTTTCTTTGTCTCTTTTATTCTCTCTCTTTCTCCGTTTCTCTGTCGGTTCTTTTCTTATTAAAAGATAGATGACGCAGATACGATGCAGAAACGAAAGTAAAGTTCGTTTGTTCGTAAATGAAAAACCACCCTATATATATATATTCGTGATATCATCGTTTCTATGCAATCTGGTTGGTGTGGTGGTATATTTGTTTTTTTTTATTTTCATTTTTTAGACGAAAATATGAAATAGAAAAAAAGATAGAAGAGAACGTTTACGTTAGCGTTGATTGCAAAATATTAATTATCGATGAAAAAACAAAAAACAAAAAAAAAAAAAGAGAGAGAGAAAGATATTATTATATTATTATACTTATATATGTATATCGTTTCTAATCTTTCTCTTATTTCTTTATCATGCTTACCTGCTCACTCGTATTTACGCGTGAGATCAAATGTTGCAGTTAAAAAAAGCAAAAAAAAAAAAAAAGAAAATTAATATTTTATTATTATTTTTTGTAATCGAACAACAAACTCTTAGACGTCGAAGTGAACCACCAACCCGGGCACTAGTAGAGTGAAAATTCGATTCCGCGGTTCTTACCTGGAACAAAAAGAGAAAGGACAATGGGTTAGAGAAATAATGATAAATGATGATAATGATTATTATTGTTATTAAAAAATTACGGCAAGAATAGAGAAACCCTCCTCCTACCCTATGAGGGAAAATAATAAAATATACACAATTTTTATTCGCACGCAATCGTACAACAATCTCGTCGTCGTTTTATATTTCATAAATTTTTAAAGAGAAAACTACGCTATAAAAAAAAAGAAAAAAGAAAAAAAAAGAGAAGAAGAACAATTATAAAAATCTCTTTCTAACAATTATAAAAATCTCTTTCTCTACGTACAACGTTGCTGAAATAATAATACTCCTACCCTCTCCCCCCACCCCAATGTATCCTACGTTTGGTCAAATTATTTTTCTATTTAAAATAAATAAGAAAAAGCTGTGAACAAATGTGAGAAATAGAAAGGGAGAAAGGAAAGAAGGGGAAGAACAAAAAAGAAAAAAGAAATAAATATTATAATCGTATCGCGAATAACGAAGCTTGTAGTATTTCGGATCAGTTTCAAAAATTGTTATAACGATAGAGTTCTTTTTTTTTTTTTTTCTACAACAACGAAACTTTTCACTCTCGTTTCGAGATTCTCTTTTCCCTCGACCCCTTCACCACCCTTTCCCATCCTTTGTCTTCTCCTCTCTCTCTCTCTTGGAAATCGTCGCGAGTTTTAATTTTTTTTCCTTCACCCCCTCTATCCTTCCAACCCCCCCTCCTGCGCGAGGAAGAAAGTAATTCGATAATAAACGTTTTTACATACAGTGAACTACCCCTAAGCCCTTCAAAGTTAAATTATGCACGTTTGACTCGTGCCCACTTGGAACTTTGTTAACCACTATGGCCACCCTCTCTCCCCCTTCTCCTCCCACCACCACCACCACCACCATCATCATCATCTTTCTCTCTCTCACTCGTTCCCTTTGCCGAGTTCTCCACGATGAGACAACAGATTCATGCATGCTGCATTTACGAAAAAACTAAACACAAATTTTTTGTTTTCCCCGAGAACTACGATACACTTTGATACAACCCCTCCCCTCTCCTCTCTCTCTCACTCTCTCTTTGTCTGTCTCTCTGTAAACGGTACACGTAATTTTTTTTTTTAGATTGAATTTAAACTGCACTACCGTGGAAGAGAGATCGTTTTGTGGAAAGGAAGAGAACGAAAAATATACCTGGAAAAATGTAACATTAAATTTTTCATTGATGGGAAAAAAAAGAAAAGAAAAAAATACAACGAGAAAGAAAGATATAGGATCGCAGTGACGTAACTCGTAACTCGTTCGACGTATTTAAAAATCTTTCAAGCCAGTTTCAATGCTACTTTACAATACATTTCTACAAAAGGAGAATAAAATAAAATACAGATAAGGATAAATAAAAAAAAAGAAACCAACATATCTATCTATCTATATATATATATGTATACAACCAACAGATATAAATAAAGGAGTTAACGTGGTAACGTTACCACCACCGATAGATCTGCATTCTCTTCCTTGACGTTTGACGGCCCTTTGAAATCTTCCTACGGGAAATCATCCCCGTGGAAAATCGAGCACAGTGGGATTTAAGCGATCCCTCTATATATATGTATATGTATGTGTGTACTGATATAGTTACGTCACGCGTTATTACACAGAGATAAACACATACACGTCGTACATACGATGATAACGTATGCACCGTGAAGAAGAATACTAACACACACACATACATAATACAACGATCTCGTTCGCATGTTTTCGATGCTTTGGGATGTTGCGCATCGTTTGTCTGATGCTGATGCACGCGTGCTTTATTTTGTTACGTCGTGACGCCGGATTTACGTATAGCATATCCCCCCAACCACCCACCCACTCACCCACCCCTAACGGTTCAACGTCGCTTTGATCATCCTTTCTCGAAATCCTTCCACGAAACGTGTTTTCCCGTTCCAGGACAATTCTCATCTATCTTTTTTTCCTACTATATTTGCCAAAGAAGAAGAAGAACAAGAAGAAGAAGAAATACGATACATACACGGAAAAATAATAACATATATATATGTATATGCATCTATAAACACACGACACACACAATCACGCGTTTCGTGAAGTATTTATACTCTTCTTACTTTTCCATCTAACCTCCCCCTCCACCCCCAATCCTCTTCTTTACTCTTCTTCTATTACTTTGCAACCCTTTTACAAACCTTTTTTTCCCTATATTTATTTTATCCCCACTCCTCCTCCTTGTTCTACACACTGTTTTATTTATCTACACATACATACGCATGAATACATATAACTAATATATATAATATTTCTATTACTTTTTAACATTCGACAAATATTTTCATCTAAGTTTATTTCATAGGAACGTTACCACCGTACATAGAAAAGTCTAGTCCAATTACATATGGGATATCAAATCCCTTCGTGTGCGATCGGTCGACCAATTGAAAAATAATATAACCTACTCCCTCCTTCCCTCCCTTCCTACCTTCCTCTCACCCCTCTTTCATTTCCTTTTTTCTTTTTCTCAATCGTGCATGCTACGAATGCGAACACATCCCCTTCCTCTCTGTCTCTCTCTCTCTCTCTCTCATTCTGTCTATCTTTTTATCTATCGATCTACCTATTTATCTATCTTTCTATCTACCCCTTTCTTCCTATATTTCTCAAGGGAATATCAGAGATACAAGAAGATATCTACACCGTCGTTTCCTCCTCTTCTTCCTCTTACGTACATTTTTCTTCTTCTTTTTATTCTTCTTCTTATTTCTTCGCGTATTCATTTATTTATTTAAATATATTTTTCTTACTTCGCGTTTTATTTTGATCCTCTCAATATATTTTACGTTTAGATAAACAATACTTTGTAATACTTGTAAATCAATGCCACATCTTATTAACCTTTTGAAAGAAAGAATAAAGAATACTACTACTACTACTACTATTCTTTCGAACGGTTTAATAATAGAAGTAAAAAAAAAAACTGGTGTGTGTACTTATGTACGCACGTAAGAAGTTATACTTCTTTGCCGTACCAAACGAACATAACCTCAATAACCTCAAAATAACTTCAAAAAAAAAAAACTTCAAAGAAAAAAAATAACTTAAAAAAAAATAATTATTATATAAATAAGAAAGAATAAAAAAAAAGAAAATATCAAAATATAGATATCAGTCCACACTAAATATAAGAGAGATATATATAATTACTTGACGCGTCAACAGCCATGGCACGGTGATAGCATTGGTTCCCGCTCGATCATTTAAGTCAAGCAGCGCTGAGTACGATTAGTATTTGGATGGGTGACCCGCTTGAGAAAAAAAGGCGGGAAGAAGAAGAGAAGACAACTTCATGGTGTCGTTTTTCCAGACGCTCGGAACAAAATCACTCCCCATTACATTTTCCCCAACGCGCCAAAAGAAGTATAACTTCAAAAATATACGTCAAGATTATTATATACTTACAAACGTAATATACAAGATTATTATTAACTTACAAACGCAGTATAAATCGATAGATATATTCTCCTTTTCGTAAGAGACAACTCTTCACATTTGAAAAAGAGAGAGACAGATAGAAAGAAGAATAATAATAAGAAGAAGAAGAAGAAGAGTGAGGGGGAAGGTTGCAAGGGAAGAAGTAATAGGATACGTACATACATACATACTTACGTACGTACGTATGATAAAAGGAAGCCGCACACTTGTTAGTTAAACGAGTTAATAGAAACTTCAGAGTGTACTACTCGGCGTACGGAAATGTGAAATTCGTTATAGACACGCTTCTCTCGGAAACTCGATAGCACATTATATATATAGGAGGAGGAAAGAGAGAGAGAGAGAGAGAGAGAGATGGTTAGACAAAACGAGATAGATAGATAGATAGATAGATAGATAGATAGATAGATAAAGATAGAATAGTACTATTAATACTACTCGTTAAAACGAGTGACAAGTTTTATAGTTATTCCACTAGTGTTCTTTGAAATAGAAAATCAAAGAGTAAACCATTCCCCACCCCCACCCACCCCCATAATTCTAACTGACAATTCGACGAAATTCAAGGAAGAGAATTATCGTAAGAAGAAAGTAAAGAGAGAGAGAGAAGGTAATTGTAAGATCGTTGTTTTCATTCGTTTGTTTCACGTTCCCTTGAAATGGTTAATCCATGAATGATAGGATATGAAACGTAAGAGGAAGACAAACGAGATAGAGAGAGAGAGAGATGATGGATATAGAGAAGGTAAAAGCAAAGAGGAGAAGGTGGTGGGGGTGGGGGGAGAAGGAGGAAAGCTTAACAGTCACCCTCACTGACAAGCCCTGGGGTTGTGGAAGGCACCGAGGAAAAGGGCCACGAAGGAAGAAGGGAGGAGGGTTCGGTTGACTATTAAACGTTAATTATACAACGAAATTTACTTAGAAATATGACGGCAGAATGATAAGATAGAAACAAAGTAAATAGCGTAGTCTGCAAACATATTCTAACGGAAAGGGAATGATAGATAGAATGATATAATAATTTGTTGGAAAATAAAGAAAGAGAAAGTGGGAAGATAAGAATGAGAGAGGGAGAGAGATAGAAATAAGCAGTTGGGGTGAAAGAGAAAGTGGGAAAGTAAGAAAAAGAGAGGGAGAGACAGAGATAGAATAAGGTAGACAGAGAAATATATATAGGGAAGAAGGGGGAAGGGGGAATTTGTTCTGACAGAGACGAGAAGAGTAGATACAAGAAGAGGAAGCAGCCTCGAGGGTGAAAGAGGGTGAATACTCTGGTAGCAAAAGGAATAACGGATGTAGAAACGACTGAAACTAACCGGAAACTAACGAGAAACGAGGAGAAAGGAGAAAGAGAAGAAAGAGAAGGAGATGGAAGAGGAGGAAAATGAAAGAGAGAGA
Source organism: Polistes fuscatus (assembly GCF_010416935.1). Taxonomy (NCBI): domain Eukaryota; kingdom Metazoa; phylum Arthropoda; class Insecta; order Hymenoptera; family Vespidae; genus Polistes; species Polistes fuscatus. The sequence continues at coordinate 747,701 of NW_025113173.1, read as the reverse complement.
GAGAGAGAGAGAGAGAGAAGGTTTAAGGCGAGTAGTATACGTCTGGCAGTGACAGTCGTGAGATGGTCAAACTTCGACTCTCGATTAGACATTTATGTTCCACGGGTGTAAATGTTCGTTACGTAGGATACTTTAGACGTTTATTACTAACAGTTGTTAGTTCTACTTCGGATTTGTTCGAATAATCGTTTTCGTAATTATCGTATTAAAGTTCATATCATCTTTGATCAAATTTGCGAATTAATTTGTTTTCATTTTGTTAATTAATTATGTTATAGTCGATTATATCCGTAATATAATTTTCTCTCTGTCGTTTACGTTGTGATCGTGAAAATATTTATTAGAAGAGAACAAAAAAATATATAAAGAAAAATCAAAGATAAAGAGAAAATAATAATAAAATTGTTGATTGTCCAGTGTTATGTTTTCTTTTTGTTTTTTTTTTTTTAAATTAATCATCAATTAAAATGTTTATATTAAGACAAATAATGAAATAGTTAATAAAGTAACAAAATAATTGAATATAACAGTTGTGTGTAATAAGTATGATGGTCAAATCTGTATGAACGTTTCCCCATCTTTGAACAAGTTAATACAAAGCACAAAGTTCATACAGTTGCCATTATACCACACTGGAATGGATGCACCGCAATTGTTCTTCTCTCTCAAGACCCATCTTTAACCTGACCCTAAAGACTATATATATATAATGAAACATTCACTCGTAATAAGATTGTGTTCGTTGACAAACCCCTTTGTTATTTTTTACTGGCCACTTTATACAAAAGGATTTTCTTTCATCCAATTCTCTCTCTTTTCCTTTTGTAAACCTTTCATCTAATAACTGTACCAAGAAAATCTTATTAATTATCTCGTTAATTGACATCCTTTATCTTATTATAAAATAAAATAAAATAAAATAAAATCAAATAAAATAAAATAAAATCAAATCGAACACGTCTTATCTTTACGAACCCATAACTAATCAAATATATATATCAAGTTATTATTATCTTTCTCTCTCTCTCTCTCTATCTCTCATTCTATATTTGTTAAGAAAAGTCATAGAAACCAATATAAGATAAACAGAAATACCGAAGTTGTTAAACATTACTGTTATTAACTTCCTACGTTTATGCTTCCTAGAGACTCCTCTATAAGAGTATAAGTACATATGCGTCCAACTTGTAATACACTTTACTTATGTATAATGCTCGTGTATTACTATATACAAACAAAATGATACATAAGATTATATGTATTTAGTATACACCTACACATTCCAAATTCATCCATGTAATTTTCTCTCTCTCTCTCTCTATCCCACTCTCTTTACCTTCCTCTCAGCTTTTCACATGCTACAAACACAAACACAAAACAACATACTCTCTCATAGGCATACTATTCATAGTTAGTAAACGCGCGCGCGTGGCACGTATGTGATGTGGTATTTCCAGGAGAACGTTAATTAATAATTTAATCGAAGAGCCTGTTTCGGTCCTGCAGACTCTCTCTAATTAAAACCGACCCCAACGGGCTAGCTTGTTCTCTCTCTCTCTCTCTCTCTCTCTCTCTTTCTCACTCTCTCCCTTTATCATACATACGAATACACAAACACACACATATATGTATATACAGGTACTAATACACATTCACGTATTTAGCATGTAACCACAGTGCAAAACACACGGCGTGACTTCCGCCTATAGGAAAATAAGATAAGTAAACCCCTTTCTATCCCTTCAGAAACCCTTCAGTCACTCACGCACGTTTAGATTTTCAATATTTTCGAAGTAAAGATTTTCCTTCATACGATTACCGATATCCAACGTGAATACCTATATAATTTCGAACGCGATCGATATTGTTGAAATGATTTTATAAACTAAGGATCACTGATAAATTGATTATACGATAGAAATTATTCAACCACAAATTTTTTGTATTTCTATCTTTCTTATATTTAATTCATTGTTATTTATTAATGTAATCATAATGTTCCTTTTCAAATTTATGAAATAAATGTATTAATAAAGTTAAATAAAAATAATCATTAGGATACTATATATATAAAATAAATACGTCGATTAAAAAATGTGCTCTGACACACAAGTAACTACTTTTCTATATATATATATATTCTAAACAAAATTATACGAATTATATATAATACAATAATATATTTTCTAATTTGAAAATGTACTATTCCACGTATAATTAGTAACGGAAACAAATGAAAACGTATTAAAAACTACGTTCAATCGTAGGAATTATTTTAACACACACACACATATATGCTAACTTCTACGTTTAAAAAGAAAAAGAACCACTAGATAATAACACGGATAAAAATTTCTAATTTCCTGAGAGAACGAAGAAAATTAGTCGACAAAATGATAAGGAAGCCTAATCGACGAGGACGATGATACTTATCTGTCGTTAAGAAGCAGTAAAATGGTTTTTTAGAAAAAGAAGAAGAAGAAGAAGAAGATATTTAGGTCTTCCGTGCACGTTCAACGATGATTTTTGAAATCCCAACTCGCTTTTCTTTCTATACAAAAAAAAGGAAAAAGAAAAAAAGATGGAAAAATAAGAGAAAGGTAGATATCTCCTAAAGGATACCACGTGTGCTTGAGCTTTATCCTCGAGGGAAATGCTATTCGTGCTTGCCATTTCGACCAAAATCGGTTCACCATTCGTGTCGAGGCTTGGGATAGGCTGGTAAAATGTTATTATCCTACCACCTATGTCCATCTCTTTCTCTCTCTCTTTTCTAATCTGAGTTTCTATCCTAAGAATTCTCATCTTTCTAATATCCTAAACGAGAAAGTATAGTGGGGCACGTATGTGGCTTAAAACTATATAAATATAGATGATAATGATTACTTTTTAATCGTATTTAACGATTGTCATATAAAAAAAATTGTATAGATATATTTTTTAGAGAGAAAATGTCTCTAATTTTATAGTCGTTTATTAATAATGATCGTGAATTGTGATATTAAAATTTTATATCGTAAAACAATTAATTTGTATGTTATATTTTATGATTTATATATATTTTATTATTTTTATTAATATATATTTATATTTATTATTTTTTATATTTTTTATTTTATTATTAATTATCTTTATACAATTATAGTATCTCGACTGATACATTAATAAATAAATAAATAAATAATTAAAATAATAAATATTAATATATATTAATAAAAAATATTTAAATTAAGAGAGAATAAATTCAAAATAAATATTATAGATATTTATTACTAAACAAGTATTATTCTATATTGCGTGTACTATTATCGTAATCTTGATACCGGAACGGAAGGTAGAAAGAAAAATCTGTTTCCGGTCGAACAAAGTGGGATGAAAAAGGAAAAGAAAAAAGAAGAAGAAGAAGAAGAAGAGGAAGAAGAGAGATATATATCTAATCTAGATATCTCTGGAGTCGTATGCTCGAATGATCTTCACCTTCCTTACGAAAGGAAGAAAACGGGGGAGGGGGGTGTTTCATTGCAAACGAAGAGCAAAATCCATGGCGCGTAAATTTCTCCCTCTCACGGTTGGCTTCCGCGAAGGAGGAGAAATAAAAAAAAAAAGAAAAAAGAAAAAATAAAATAAGAAAATGAACAAGTGGAAGTAGAAGAAGGTGGAAGAAGAAAAAGAAAAAGAAAAAGAGAAAGAGAGAAAGATAGAAAGTGTGACTACTCTCTTTATCCCCCTCCTCCATCCCTTACCCCAACCCTACTCAGCAACCCTTTACTATTCCTTCTTTCTTCTTCTCGTAAGCTCGCCAACGTGGATTTTCTCGAGACGTGCGAGACCGTGAATCCTCTTCTTCCATCTATCTATCTATCTCTGTCTCATTTTCTCACCCTGTGTCGCCGCCCTTCTCACTTTTCATGTCTTTCTTATTCTCTTTCTATTTCTCTCTCTCTTTTTTTTATTTTTTTTTTCTCTTTACTGCGAGAAAAGGGCAGAAAAGTGTAAAGGAGAAGAAGAAGATCTGCGAAGTGGTAGATGTCGTTGAGACGCCGGAGTCAAAATAACGATACTAACACTTAAACTACGTTATCTATATTTATTTTATATAAATATATATATATTTATTTATTTATTTTATATAAATATATATATATATATATTAGTTGTATATATTCTATCTCTCAAATTGAAAAGTTATTAATTATTATTATGTTTCTTTAATTAATCTTCGTCACGGACTCTTATATTACTTCTTTTTTAATTTAATTATTATTTTCGCAAGAGAACCATCTTTCATAACTCTTATCAAAATACTAACACACATATTCCTACCGATATAATATTATTTAATTATTTAAACTACGATATATAGGATTATTCGGAGAGAACATTTTTCTAATCTTTCGTTTACCCGACTACTACCGAAAAAAAAAGAGAAAGCCGGGGGGGACAGGGGGAGGATTAGGGGGGAGATAAAATTGCGAACGGACGGAAAAGTTTGGAATTCGTATAGGAGGAAGAAAAGCAAGCGTACGGAGAGGAATTCACTTGCCAGACCGTGGAAAAAGAAGATGATGCGAGTAAGAAAAGAGTGGAGGAAAAGGGGGAGGAGAAGGGGAGGGATAGAAGAAGAAGAAGAAGAAGAAGAAGAAGCCGATCGAGAGAGGGTACTTTCTTCTTTTTGTTTTTCTTTGTTTTATCATCTTTTTCTAAAGAATAGAATATAGAAAACGGATAGTAGTAGTAGTAGTAGTAGTAGAAGAAGAAGAAGAAGAAGAAGAAGAAGAAGAAGAAGAAGAAGAAGAAGAAGAAGAGAGGTTTGAGATATGCGACGAACTTCGAAAGATGCTGGAAGAAATCTCGCAAGAAAGGGTAGAAAATGTAAAAGACAGACATACACACAGACAAAGACAGAGATAAAGAGAATAGAATAGAAGAAGAAGAAGAAGAAGAAGAGAAAGTAAGGGTAAGTCAAATTTGTTCATGATAATGCCCGTTGAAGTATTTCTCACGGAAAAGTGGAAACTGTTTTCGGCTTCGGTGCGAAACGTTCGCGGATAGTATATTACCATCTTTCTCGTTTTCCTACTAAGGTTTTCAATTTCTCTCTCTCTCTCTCTCATTCTCTCTCATTCAAACTTAAGAAACAAAGAAACCTCCCGCGGGTCCCGTATACCTCCCCCCCCCCTACACGCCCTGTTCATCTTACTCTTTCTATCATAGCATTGTTTCTTTATCTTTCGTATTGTTTAATACAAAAACGAAGGAGAGTGAGAGAGAGAGAGAGAGATTGGAAGGATTGGAGGGGAAAGTTGATTCTCTTTCACCTTCTTCTTCTCCTCTTCCTCTTCCTCTTCCACTTCCTCTTCTTCTTCTTGCTATTTCCACCGTGGGGAGGATGCGGTGAAGTTAAATCACCGTGCCGAGAGAAAACGCGATTCGATGAGGATTTTGGCACGAATTGAAGTAAGGAAGAAGACTAAGAATAAAGTTTGTCGGATAAGAAACGGAAAGTTCGTACTTCTATCGCCGTCAGATTAGTGCCGCTTTAACGAACTTCGGCAAGATTCCCTTTTACCCTAAGAACGAGAGAAAGCGAATAACAGAGAAAAGAGAGAGGAAGAGAGGGAGAGGAATGAGTGGGTGGGTGGTTGGTTGGTTGGTTGGTTGGTGTAACTTCGAGTGGTCCAAGGTGTAGTCGAATGGCAAGTTTCGAGTGTACTTTGCGACCTTACTAAAATTTCCACCCCAATACCCACATTTCCCCCCCCCACCCTCTCCTCCTACTATCCTTTCTATCGTCATCTTATTTATTCTCATTCTCATTTTCTTTTTTTCATTCTAACGCATATCAAATAAAACGCGCATCATTTTTTTTATTATTATTTTTATTACTCTTGTTTTTTTTTTTTTTTTTAATTTCCTTTTGCAAATGTGCAATGCATACATCTACCTTATTTACTTTTTTTCTTTCTTTTTTCCTACGAATATGTGAATATGTACACGCGTGTTGCTCTTTCTCTCTTTCATTTTATTTCATTTCTATAACGAATGGTAAAAGAGAACAGATACGAACGTTTGAAAAATTTCATTCGATATCTACAATCCCCCACACATACCCCTGTTCAATCTCTGACTACCATATCCTTTTTTTTTCTTTTTTTATAATGTCAACTAGATTTATTCGAGATAAAAAAAGAAGAAAAAACCAAAACAATATAAAGTCATAGTTTTGATTACACGATAGTTAGTAATATAGAAGGAATAACAATTTTCAAAATCGTAAAGTACATATTCATTCGCGTGTGAATATAAAGGGAAAAACAAAAGAAAAATCAGGATTTATTGCTTTCGAATTTCTACCCAATTCTCCGGCGAATTTTACGGTGAAAGAGAACCCTGCGGAACACGTTAAAAGTTCTCAGAAAGAGAAAGATAGAAAGAGAGAAAGAAAGAGAGAATAAGAGAGAGAGAGAGAGAGAGAGAGAGAGAGAAAATTGTGGGCCAACAGTTAAAGGCCGACTTGGAAAATTCGAGGGTAAACCCCATGGGAACTTACTCATTCTCTCATTCTCTCTCTTACTCTCTCTCTCTCTCTCTTTCTCTCTTTTCTGACTGGACTGAGTTAATGCTATCGAGAGTATAATAAATCCGTTTAAATTGCAACGACGACCTTCGATCTCGAGATCTTTCTTACCCAATGGCAATTATATATCAGTTTTGCCCTCGTCTTTTCGGTTGAAAGACTTCTCTTTACCCCTGACACCCTCCCACCCTTTCCACCCTCTCACTTTAACCAACTAACTATTACTTCTACTAATTCATAATACACTTATTTCTTTTTAACTATTTTACGTATTTTGATATACATATTATCTAGTTAAGGTTTGATATTTTATCGCGTAAAATCTAAAAGAAATTGAAATATTTATTTAAAATAAAAAAAATAAAATAATAATATATATATTTTATATCTATATTATTATAATGTATATGTATATCATATATATATATTTTATTATATGAGCCGTTTATTTTGAAAGTGGCCTAACTCCATATAACCTTAAATTGAGATATTTAAAGGTTTGTGTTTTAATGCAATTAAAAATATACGTAAAGAATAACAATGAGTTATGTTGCTTAAGTGTATCTAAAGGTGTTCAATTTACAGTTCCTATTAAAATAATGGCAATTATTAAGTGAATAATATGCGTTTTCTTACCAAGAATGGAGTTAGGCCACTTTCAAAATTAACAACCAGATTCGTTATAAAATTTGAAGGAACCGAAGTCCATTCAACATAATTTAAGATGCTTCAAATTGCGAAAAAACAATACTTTTTTATTTTACATATCTTTGTAACACTTTAAAAACATAAATTATGCGATTCAAAATATTTTTACAAACATAAATTACAAAACAATTTCTACTCATCTACATTTTGTGTATGTGAAAGGGATTTAAAGAAATCACGATGTTCCGGTGGTATATATCGTAATAAGTCAATTATGTCCTTGAATTTTGCGCTTGTAATTTGTCTTATAATTTATACAGTGGTGTCAATACAATATTTTCGAACTTTCTTGGTCTACCCCGACGTGGTATTAAATTCAGGACTTTCAAATTTTCGTTCTCATTCATTGATGTCTTATAGAAAATCTTATTCATTTTTGACAAAACGCATCCAACATATTTTTAACCAGTTTATTGGTTCTCCGTTAGAATTCTTGACCCTTTTAAATATTGCGTCTTCTAATAATATTGTTGATACAAAATCTTCTGTCTCATTTCATGTACAATAAAGTTATTACCTTTCCGACACTTTTGATAATATTGTAATACTCTCGGGGGACAAACAGTAAATTATTTTTTTTTAATGCCATTTCTACCACACCAAAATCTCTACTCCTAATGGAGTTAGGCCACTTTCAAAATAAACGGTTCATATATATTTTATTATATATATAATATCATTTTTTTCAGTTGGAAAACAATTTTTATTACGTTCATCGTACACGTTTAAATTCGAATAATAATACCTAAGGAAAAGAAAGAAAAAAATTGACGACGAAAATAAAAACCATCGTATTACTTTGCCGATTAACAAAATAATATTAGAAATTAAATTTTATATCATTATCCTATCCAACATAACTTATTTCAAACACGTTTTATGTATACGTAAAATCTTTAACTTTCTTTCCTATTTTTACGTATCACTTTTACGTATCATAATTTATAGTGCTTCTTTGGCTTATTAAGGAAAATAAAAATAGAAAAATTAGGAAGAAGGAGTGGGTGGGGTGGGGTGGTGGCAGAGGGAACGAAAGAGAAGGAAAATAATACAAAGGATAATACGTAATAGGTATTGACATAACGAGGAAATGTATTCGAAACGAGAAGTAGGTGGGAATACAAATGTTCCCCATCCCCCATTCCCCCCCTCCTCCACCCCTGTCCTTTTCTCGGTTTTTTCTTTCTTTCGTCGTCACGAATGAAATAAGATTCTCAATAGTTACGACTACGAATAAGAGAGTACTTGCTTTTTCTATAAGAAATTTAATAACGATCCACCTACCTACGCGACTTGCACACATCGTACACGTGATTCTATAGATTATGTAGTTACACGCATGTCTTTTCACCCCTTCACTCCCTCCTTCTACCTATCTACCTATCTACTCACACACATAAACATGTCTTTCGTAATACCTTTTGAAAAAGTTTTTTTTAATGGAAAATGTCGAAAAACGTGACACAGTCATAGTCAACTCTTTGAACTCTTTGTTGAATAAAGTAAAAGAAGAAAAGGAGATGGACAACAAAAAAAAAAAAAAAAAAAAAAGAAGAGGAACGTCTAACAACAAGCGCGTCTCGTGTTTTATTTTTGTTGCTACCCTAGAAAAATTCTATTATCGTCATACTTTATCGAAAAAAAAAAAAGGAAAATATAAGAGAGATAAAGAGGGAACAATATTATACGCGTATAATAATTAAATTTGTTAACAAAAATAATAATAATAACAATAATATTATTATCCTAAGCAAAATATATAATATTTGTGATTAGATTAAAAAAAAAGTAATTAAAAAAATCAATTGCAATAATTATTAAATAACGATTGAAAGATGACCGATCAAATAATAAAAAAAAGAAAAACAAAAGTAAAATTAATTAAATAAATAAATGTGTGCGAGATAGCGAAATAGGGGATGAAATTCTAATGGAATCGATACGGGGGACACATTTTCGATAGGCATCAGGACGACATTGGATGTCGTTGGTGATGGTGATGGTAATGGTGATGGTGATGGTGGTGGTAGTGGTTGTTCCTTGTGTGCCAAATCCACCACACTGCGAGTTACGGATGGCCAAAGCCACAATGGCTTTACCATACTATTGCTAACGTATATATCGGGTTAGAGAGAGCTTCTATCAAACAGAGTCTGGAGTAAACCTATTCCATTCTCGATTCTCAACTGTCACCGTCAACCTCTCCTCTATCCCTTGACTACGACACACAACGTACTAGACAAGGCTTGTGGTGGTAATGTTCGATATCTCGCAAAGCAAATTATCCTACCAATAATAATAATAATAATTAATATTATTATTATTGTCCCCAGTTAATTATTTATGTAAACGTTAACCAACACACTTTTCATAATAAAATTGATAAGTATATCGTTGAATTCATTTAAATACGTTATTTAATATTTATGTTATCAAATGTATTATTTAATATTTGTTATGTTAATCCCGATTTATTTGCTCGTCGCGAGTTTGATTTTGTGTGTTTTATGATAAATTAATATAATGTTAAATCGTATAAGTTCTAATATAATATAAGTAATTGAATTTTTATATTTTAATATTATAATATATTAGTTATTCATTATTATTTTTTTTTTATTTATTTATTTAATAATATTTTATTGACCCTAGAGCCTAGGCTCCCTAAAGGCCATTAATTACAGTGTAATACAATGTAATGTATAGATAAAACAAAACGAAAATTAAAATTATGTAATTTATTAAACTTATCATTATATTAGTAGTGACGCACAGTAAGTAGATAAATGTAAAAAGAAAATAGTAAATATAATAAAGTATAGTTCTATATAGTAGTATAGTAGTATTGGTTCAAAGCAATGAACATATGGTTTAAAAAAAAAAAAATTAAATTAAATTAAATCGTAAGTCACAAAACACATATTTATATAATAATATTCTAGAGATGGAAATAATGGGGTTAGAAAAGTGAAGTTAAACAAAAATTATTCTACAATAACACGTTCGTTTAGTTTGCAGTAAGAAAGAAAGAAAGGAAAAAAGAAATGGGGTCGTACAAAAGGGTGTGTATCTTCGAGTAGTTAATTGAAAGGAAAAGGAAAAGGAAAAGAAATAGAAAAAAAAAGTAAGGAATGAAGGAAGGAAGGAAGGAAGGAAGGAAGGAAGGAAGGAAGGATGGAAAGAAATAAAAGAAATAAAAGAAAGGACCGCAGAGAAAGAAAGAAGAACGGTGAGAGGCATTTCTCGTCTGCTCATCTCCTGGTTGGCTGCTGTTACTATTATCACTACTACTACAACTCAACTACCACTACTATTACCACTACTACTACTACTACTACTGGTTACTGGTACTGCAACCTGCAACCTGTTGAACCCTGTGCCGCGGAGAGATGGAAAATCACGACTTCTATGAATTTGCTAACCTACATTCGCCAAGGAATTATCCCGAAATTGCCATGGAATCTGCGGTACGCCCGAGTGAATCATTTTCGCGACCGAGCATGGGTGGTGTGTTACCTTAACGAATCATTAAACTCTTATTCTACCGTACATAATTCGGATATAATTATATCTACGTATATATATTATATTATAATTATGTTTACGTATTTATCCGAAATTATAATATCGTTATTTTATTTAAAGTAATTTTCTTTTATTCGACTATGTAGATTGATTGAAAAAACATATTTTTTTATTTTAGAATGATTTTTCTTTTTTTTCTTTCATTTAGCTTCATGAAAGTTAAATTTATAATTATTTTCTTGTATTATGTATACTACTCCAATGTGTATTGTATAAAACGAAATAATTTATTTAAATGATATAATTTTGTTGATGAGAATCATTGAATATCATAATCATAATTATTCTACGAAAATATTCGTATAGAAAAGTATTTGATTGAAATATTATTTATAAAAATTTGGCAAGAACAAAATTCTTATCGTGTTCATTTTTTTTTTGTTATGATAAACCTAAGTAACCCACATACGTCGATATTTTACAAATGTCCATAGATCCGGGTTAATCTTTTCGAACGCAGTGAAGAATCCAAGAAGTATAATATACTTTTGTAGGAAAAGCAAAACAGGTCAAGTGATCATTCTCGATACGTTATATATACCTTGATAAAAGAGAGAAACTTTTTACAAAAGAATATATATATATATATATAACAGTAAGAAAGAAAACCTTAGAAAATTCTATGAAATTTTCACTAGCAGTGACGTCAGTAAATAAAGAATAACAACGACAAGTAAAAGTCAAAGTAAAAGGAGAATGAGAAGAGAACTGAAAACTTTGATTTTATGGAAAAAGAAACAGAGAGAAGAAGAAGAAAAAACAAAAAGAAAGAAAGAAAGAAAGAAAGAAAATAATAAAGAAAATTAAATCAGATTAAATGAAAAGTGCAACGACCGAGAAAAAGTCTCACGTACTATTCGAAATAAAAATGACGAACTGAGGTATGAAAAGAAAGAAGAAGAAGAAGAAAAAGAAAGGAAAGAAAGGGTTGTAGGGGAATGGGGGTGTGAATGAAGAGTTTCAGGGGGAAATAGAACGAAAGGTAACACATGTTGTGGTAGTATTGTTGAAAAGTGTAAGGTCTAGGTCAAGGCTTAGGCCAAGTATCCATCGTCTTCTTCACTTCGTCAAGAGAGTAAGTCTCGAGTAGCTAGAAAAGTGCCAAATCGTTGCCACTTTGGTACAACTACTATTCTACTTTATTTCCTAGCTTCTATTTACGAGAGTTTTCACACACATACTAATACACATTTAGAACATTTATATAGAAGTTAAACGAGTTTCTATACAACTGTCATAGTTTACTACATAATTATACTTTTCTAATTCTACAAATGATTCTAATACTCGTTGAAAAAGAAATAATAAAAAAAAGTTGATTGAACGTTTTTCATAAAAAATAAAATGAAAGAAGAGAAATTATTACGTTAACATTTTTTTTCTTATATATAATATATATTTTATTATAATATAATTAAAAACGTTTTGAGATATTAAGAATACAACAAATAAATATCTATTATTAAATAGATAAATAATTAATGATACGAAAAAAAAGAAAGGTGTTTACCACTGGAATAAAAATTCGAATAAAATATTAATTCTTTTCCATCGTATACAAATAACAAAAAAAAAGAAAAATAATTCATTATATTCAAGATCATATATACAAAATAATTTACCCCATAATCGTAAAAATGCAAGGAAGAAAACAAAAAGAAGAAGAAATAAATCAAGATACGTATCTCGAAAAAAATCAAGATTAATCATCCAGTATACTTACACGTTTGAAAAATAAAAGAAAAAAATCGAAAAATAAGAGAAACATGGAATCGGAATAATAATAAAACACGGTTGGGTAAACGGAATGGCTATAAAAAGTCGTGTGTGTGTAGTACTTTGAATCTTGTAGATCAACTTCCTAGCGGATGCGATATCGGTATTGGTTGTTTTTACGGTCTACGTTCTCTTCTACGATTTTTTGACGACACAAAAAGAACAAAAAGATCTAAATCTATTGGGGGTACTCGTATAAGTTCTAGTAGCCTATATAAAAGTGCTTGAGGGTGGCCCAATAAACGTTGATCACGATTTCGTGATGCATTAAATATTGAAAAAAAGATAAAAACAAATCTGCCCCCTTTGCAAAAAATAAAATTGTAACTCTGGCAATTGACGGTAATCTTACAAGCCGGACAACACGAAGAAAATCTTTAGAAATAATTCAATATCTATATATAATATGTTTAAAATTAAGATTAAACAAAGTTTCATACTTATTCATTCTCATAATTAAAATCCATTATCATTAATTTTTTATTTTCAGGTACATGTCAAATAATGAATGCTTGATTAACGAAACATGCGGATAGTTATTTGTGTTACTAATATTAATTAATAATAAATATTAATAAAACACCATTACTCTCCTCTCTCTCTCTCCCACATTGTAATTAATTCGAATGTATTAAAAAATGGTTAAGATTTACGTAAATAGATCGCGACAACACATTTACAGAAGTATATCGATCGAATTTAGAATAAAATTGGCCAAATCCCCCAGTCTCCTTCTTAGCCACCCAATAGGAGGACGAGAAGTAAGGAACACCAACCAATGAAGGAATAAAGGAAGAAAAGGAGAAAGAATTCATGACAAGGGTGTCCTTGACGACAACGATGGTGGTCGAGCAATGTGCATGCAATTTTTCATTCCTACTACGCTCCGCGTGAAAGAAAAAGACAGAGAGAGAGAGAGAGTGAGAGAGGGGGTGGGTGGTGAGGGTAAGGGAGAGAAAGATCCTCGATTTATTGCCTCCCCTTTATTGCCAGCTTTATGGAGATCGTGGATTCCGAATGCTGTGAGAGCACCGATCAAGTTCCGAGAATACCAGAATTGTATGAATAGATCGAGTACCAATTAACGTTGCTTGTAGATAGGTATTCGATGTTGAATCAAATTTTTATTACTTTTTTTTTCCTTTTCTTTTTCTTTTTTGTATATACCATGCATCGATAAGTACACTTAATATCTTTTATATTATCTTCTTTAGATATATATATATATATTTAGGATTAATGTATTTTCGTATCCCCATTTGAAATAAGTAACAAATGAAATATTCTTATTCTTTTTCTTTTATATTTATTTAACGATAAATTATGCGTATTGTATTTTAAATATTAAAAAGAATGAAATTTTTTTTGTTATATATATATATTGAAAAGAATTTATTAAATGTTACGGAATAAAATATTGAAAATTATTATTACTATAAAGAGAGAAATAATATAAACTATCTCGGAGAAAGAGAGATATTATATAAAATATGATATTAAAACGAAGACAAAACAAAAAAAAAGTAGGTATTTAATATCGTTCGATGAGATAATGAATACATGTGTATTACATATGCATGGATAAAAATAAAAAATCGAAAGATAATACTTACGAAAGGAAAATAATATAAAGAGAGAAGTAAAGATACGATTTACTTGAATTTAAATCCAAACGAACAAATATCAATTTCTTCCGCTAACACTTTCCACCGATATTTGCGCGAAAGAGAAACAATAAAATATACACGCTTACACACACACACACACACACACACACATATATGTATATATTTCTCAACGGTAAAATAAATCTGACCCAATCATTCGGTCAATTTTTCACGCGTACCATAATTCCAAGGGCGGGAGGAAAAAAATTATTTTTTATATTTCTCCCTTTTTTTTCAAAGAGGAGTGGGGGAAGAAAAAGAAAAAGAAAAATAAAACAACGAGAAC